>NW_008653742.1:0-494 GCF_000695815.1 Acanthisitta chloris | reverse complement strand
CCAGACCCATAGGTGCCCCCCCAGACCCATAGGTGCCCCCAGGTGTGTCTGACACGACACCCAAGAGCTTTCCATGAAGGTTTGGCCATTGAGGTCCCAACTTGGGTTGGAGTTGGGTGGTCCCTACGGCTCATCTGTTGGTCCCACCACCCTGAGCCCCCCGTGGGTGCCCCCCCAGCCCCACAGGTGACCCCAGACCCCCCTTTGGGTGCCCCCCAGGTGTGCCTGACGTTGACAGCCAAGCGCATGGCGAGGAAGAACTGCCTGGTGAAGAACTTGGAGGCTGTGGAGACTTTGGGTTCCACTTCCACCATTTGCTCCGACAAAACTGGAACTCTGACCCAGAACCGAATGACTGTGGCTCACATGTGGTTCGACAACCAGATCCACGAGGCTGACACTACCGAGGACCAGTCCGGTAACTGGGAGGCACTGGGAAAGCACTGGGAGGGGAGTGGGAGGGATTAGGAAGGGAGTGGGAGGGAATGGGAGGG
>NW_008653741.1:4156-4879 GCF_000695815.1 Acanthisitta chloris | reverse complement strand
CAATTCCTGAGGGAATAGAGGAGATTCACTGTCATTTGGAACATGCATATCCACATCATTCATCTTTTAGGTTTAACCTAGCAAGGTTAAATGGGATGTGCTGGTCTGTTATTCATGGGATAAATTAGGACCTCAGCTCCTGACTGAAGTGAGACAGGATTTGGGTACATAACTTGCTGCAACCTTTGAAAAACCTATTAGGTGATAAAACTGAGTTGGCTGTCTCTCTTACTTTATCCATAGCACAGTTCCATCAAATGACTTTGGTTTTTCTCCTGCAAAATCCAGATACTTCCACATAAGACAGATTCACTGTCAATACCTGACAGGCCAATGCAGAGAACAATTTGCATTAAGAAAAGAGCTTGGATTGAACAGCACTGGAGGGATGTGCAACCCTTTCCAATCAGTTCAAGGTTTTTCCTTCCTCTGACATGTTTTCTCTCTCTCTAGTGATTTAGGACATGGATTTTTGCTTCTGGCCATCGTGTATTTATGCCTCTGTAGTGCTGGTGTCAATACCTGACAGGCCAATGCAGAGAACAATTTGCATTAAGAAAAGAGCTTGGATTGAACAGCACTGGAGGGATGTGCAACCCTTTCCAATCAGTTCAAGGTTTTTCCTTCCTCTGACATGTTTTCTCTCTCTCTAGTGATTTAGGACATGGATTTTTGCTTCTGGCCATCGTGTATTTATGCCTCTGTAGTGCTGGTACAAAGAAA
>NW_008653741.1:841-4139 GCF_000695815.1 Acanthisitta chloris | reverse complement strand
GCTGTAATGACAATGTGTCTGAAATTTCTTGGACCTCTGAGCAAGCTGGTCTGGTGGAAAGTTCCCTTGCCCTTGGCATGGAGGTGGGAATAGATGGTCTTTAAGGCCCCTTCCAACCCAAACCATTCCACAGTGTTATGATAGTGTGGTTTTTTTCAATGGAGACCAAATAAACAGGAGCTGGCTCTAAATCCAGGCTCCCTAAGCTCACAGGGAATTTGCATCTTTAATCAGACAGCACAATATCTTCCTCTTGCTCTGGCAGGTTTTAATACTCATCTCCCATAAGATGCCAAACCCTCTCCCTGTCCATCCAAAGGGAAGGACCTGTAAAAGGCAATTCAATTTCACAGCCCATAAAGTTATATATCCACTTCTTGCATTTCTTGCCTCTTTGTTTACGATTTCAGAAAAATCTCTAAGCCTGCAATCTGGAGGTTTTGCCTCTGAACATCTATAACGCAAAGCTGAATTCCAACCACTTGATCACTGAGGAAAACAGCAGCAAAAAGCTGCCTGAGTGTGCAGGGTGGCTCTCTGGAGTGGCAGACAGGGAATTTGGGCTGGATTCCAACCAGAGGCAGCTTGTGGTTTCAGTTTCATAGGATGTAAAAGGGTAGGGATGGAGCTTAGAGATCAACCAGCCCCAACCTCCTGCCCTGGGCAGGGATATCTCCCACCAGAGCAGGTTGCTCAAGGATTTGTCCAACCTGGAATGAAACATTCTCAAGGTTGAGGCATCCACAACCTCCCTGGGCAACCTGTGCCAATGTCTCACCAGCCTCACAGGTAAAAAACTTCTTCCTAATATCTGTTCTAAATTTCCCTCCTTCAATTTCTCCCCATTCCTCCTTGTCCTGTCCCTGCAGTTCCTGACTAAAGGCAGGCAGAGAGAACAGCCTTGGGAATCCTCTTCCTCTCCCTGCCATCAATTCTTTATCACTGCTCAATAACTTCCCAAGTCATCTACCAGCAATAATGCTGCTGGGTTTAGTGCAGGAGTTTTGTACACAGAGAGTGGTAGTTTTGAGAAAATCCAGATACTTACTCATTTCTGCAGTCAGAGCTGTAGTTTTCCCTCTGAATAGCTTCATTTTTTCTTCTGAGAATGACTCTGTGCATAAACAAGTCATAGATTAAACCCAGGAAAATACTGTGACATTTAAAGAAAGATGGAAATAGAATAACTCATTTTGCCATCTGGACAAAAGTCTCAGGTCTAACAAGTAACATGTGATTGTGTGGTTTGCTCATATCATTAGTCTTCACCTCTGCTCATAAACCTCCACCTAGAAAAGAATGTAATTTAATTAGGAACGTGGAATTAGCCTATTGCTGTCACACTCGGTTAAACCAAATCAGTTTGTAAATTCCATTGTCACTGGGGCTGAAAAAAAGAAATGTTACATTAGCAGCCTAATCTTAGGGACATTAGGAGAGGGATTGCAGTGGAGCCTTCTGCAGTCCCTGGTGTGGTGGGATGTTGGGGGAACAGGAGGTGAGGTAGGGAGCAAAGTCCAAGGAAGAGAACAACATCCTTGAAGTTGTGAGTTTAGATTCCTAAAGGAATTTGTGTGAAAACACAGAAGAAGAAGATGTCATGTTATGGTAAAAGCAAAGGAGGAGGGAGATTCACAGCAGTAGCTGGAATAGCTTTTTTGTGTCTCTGGATATCCCAGTGGAATAGGGGACCAGGTTATCTGAAAGAAAAGGACTTCCCCTTTGTGCTGGTGACAATTCCCAGGTGGAAAAATCCTGAAAGGAACCTAAAGGGAAGCAGGAAAGAGACTCTTCATTAAGAAATGTAGTGATAGGACAAGGAGTAATGGGGAGAAATTGAAAAAGGGAAATTTAGATTAGATATTAAGATGTTTTCGCTGTGAGGGTGGTGAGACACTGGCACAGGTTGCCCAGGGAGGCTATAGATGCCCAACCCTGGCAATGTTTCATTCCAGGTTGGATAAAGCCTTGAGCAACCTGCTCTGGTGGGAGATATCCCTGCCCTGGGCAGGGGGTTGGCACTGGATGGGCTTCAAGGTCCTTTTCAACCTACTATGATTCTAAGATTTCCCTTAACGTGTTTCTAGATTATGAAAAAAAACAGAAAAAGAAAAAGGAAAATCTCAGTCTTTATAAAAACCAATATACAAATAAAGTCATCTTAGTTTGAAGTTCACAAATATTTTGGAAGGCAAATGGGATAGGAAGAGTTTAGCCTGCAAACACTTATTTGTCATGAAGTCTGACTAGTGCTTTTCAACATGCTTTGATCCTCTTCATTTTTTTTTGGCCCAGGCATTAGATAATGCTTTAGAAGCCATTAGAAAAAATTGTGACAATTGAAATGCTTTGAAAAATGACAGTTTGATAGTCTAATAATAGCCCCTACACTGATCTGGAGAAGGTTTTCTTGTCTTGTTTTTTTTATCTTCATTATGTACAGTACTTTTCAAAAGGTCCTTTTCTCTCCAGTAAATAATTTAACCCTTTCACGACCTGCAGTCCTGGAAATGTCAAACACAGAGATGCTAATATATGAATATATAGCACATATGTGTATTTAAAGAATCATAGAATCAAGTGGGTTGGAAAAGACCTCCAAGACTGAGTCCAACCCTATTGTAGTTACTAGACCATGCCCAGTCTCAGCTTGAAAACCTCCAGGGATGGTGAATCCACCACATCCCTGGGCAGCACATTCCAATAACTGAGCATTCTCTCCCTAAAAAAATCTCTTCCTAATCTCCAACCTAACCCTCCCCTGGCAGAGCTTGAGTCTGTGCCCTCTTGTCCTGCTGCTGGTTGCCTGGGAGAAGAGACCAACCCCCACCTGACTCCAACCTCCTGTCAGGGAGTTGCAGAGGGTGAGAAGGTCTCCCCTGAGCCTCCTCTTCTCCAGGCTGAACAACAAGAGGTGTATACACTGCAAAGAGGAGGTGAAAGGTGCTGTGATGCTGAGAGAAGGAATAGAGAAGATGATAACATCTGTGGTTATGTTCTTTGAGCATGCAGAGTGCTGTTAGTGGGGGTCACCATTCCTGCAGGGTCTCCAGGAAGCTTTTCCATCAGGTGAACATCCATCTCAGTGGCTGAGGTGGCTTCTTGCTTACATTTCATTGCAAGATCTTGTTTTTGCAAGATGTTATTTGGCAGCGATAAATGAGCAACTTTCAAGCCTCAGAAGTGATTAATTTCTCACTGGAGCTGTCTCTGAGGCTGTCACAGCCTGACAATCCTGACATAAGTGTCATTTATAATGTCACAAGTCTATTCCACATAAATGTCATTACACAATTAC
>NW_008653741.1:0-809 GCF_000695815.1 Acanthisitta chloris | reverse complement strand
AGAGCGTCTGATATTAAGTCAATTATATTTCTTAGTGTTATTGTTGGGTTGTCCCCCCTCATACAATTACTTTATGTCTCATTTGTTCAGGTTGTGCAAATTAGCAATTATTTATTGCACTGATACCACCAGGCAGCCCAGGTAGGGTTGGTGTTATTAAAACTCTGGCACAACCTCGTGCATGTTGCCAGGATTGATATCAACGTGAGGATCACGGGGCTTTGATAATTAGCCCTCTCAAAACGAGGGCTCTATACTCTCTATCCCCCCCACCCCCCCAGTCTTTTCCTGCCTCTCTCTGAAAAGGCACCACCATATGGGTGAGATGATAAATCCTCCACGTGGGTTGATAAAGATGGTTTGGTTTAATGAGGGTGACTTTTTTGTGTTGCCTAACAAAAGAGGCTCTTTCTTGTTAGAAGGACAGAGGAGTTCAGCAAATTCCCCTGCGTTGCACCTCAATTATTCCTTAAAATTGGCATAAATGTAGCCTTCATTTAGTTCTAACAGGCTTTCATCCTCCTTGGCCCAGACACAAACAAGACTTAACTGTACTGACGGGATTTGAATGCATTATGTAGTGGAGGTGCTGTAATGGAGCTGCTTGGCTGACTGGGAGGGAGAAAGAGATATCTGGGGTAGTGCTACAACACCCATTTCTCCTCAGACTCTTGCAGGAGCTGAGCTGTTGGTTTGCCTAGGGATGACTTGAATCCAGCTCTGTTGTTGAGCTGGAAATGAAACTTATAGGATATGTGTCCCCACCCAGGGTGAGGGGTTGGGAGTAGATCATAGAATCATAGAATCAA
>NW_008653740.1:0-3604 GCF_000695815.1 Acanthisitta chloris | reverse complement strand
GAAACACGCGATCCCCGGCGCCGAGGTGCTCCTGGTCAACTTACTGTGGTTGGTTTTCTGGTGCAGCACTTGGTGCTCTACAGACTAACAAGGTGTGTAAGACTAAGTTGGCTTATTAAAGCTGGTTGGGGAGAGCCCCAAATACAGCAACCAAAGAAACAACGCTGTTGCGAAACACAGCTTCCACCGGAAAATGCACCTGGTGTTGGAAATCAACAAAAAAAGCTGGTAAAAGAGTCCCATCAAGCTCAGCTCAGAGATTACCAGACCTTTCATGATGAAGCTGACAAGAGTATGGAAGGAAGAGCCCTACCAACTGGGCGGAAGGTACCAGCACCTCCCCCTTCGCCTGTCTGCCAGCCGCGCTGGATGGGGAACCTTATCCCTTATCTCCGGGGGTCCCGTGCCACCAGTAACTATGCTGAGTAATTAGGGTCCAGTCACCCACACAGCTGTCTATGAACACAGGCCCGAAAATATGTGTACATAACCATGCCTTGAATCATGGCACTTTCGGGTTTTGGTGTTGGGGTTTTTTTGCACTCTCACTACAGTTCCCTATGCATTTTCTCACATATTAGAAAAAGCACAGAAAAACTACCAAAAAAAAAAACCAACAAAGACCCAATCTCTGTGTTTTTTTCCCCTGAATAGTAACAAAGTTGTATTAGTTGATGCCATGCTATATCAGAATGACATACACAAAAATGACAACCACTGACAAACACAACCTGGTTTTGAATATACACATCAACCCAATTAGCAAGTCTTGGAGTCTTACCAGGCACTTCTGTAATACACAGCATTCCTCTCAGAGGAATTCTCATTAGCAGAAAACAGGAATAACTGAACGTAGCACTTCCCTTCTTGCCTCTTAAGCCTCAAAACTTTCATTTCTGGTAAGAAAAACTACTATAGAAAAAAATCCTTCATATCTTGACAGTGATCAACAATTTCTTCTACAGGTCTGCAGAAGTCATTAAAGGATCCCAAAGAAAATTCTGATGCTGTTTTCCAAGTTATCTTCAGGAAAGATGTGTCCCCACTCCATTTGTCTCCCAGCAGTATTGTCCCCATGCAGAACACACACACAAAGTAACCTACGCATTTCCCTCTTGGAGCTATCACTTAGCATGTTTTAGAAATGAAATGGAATAGAGTAGAATAGACTATTTCATATGGAAATTACCTACAGTGATCACCTAGTCTGACTGCCTGACCTGTTCAGAGCTGACCAAGTTAAAGCCTGGTATTAAGGGCACTGTCCAAATGCCTCTTAAACACTAACAGTGTGGGGCATTGACTGCCTGTCTAGGATGCTGTTCAGTGCTTGACCACCCTCTTAGCAAAGAAATCCTTCCGAATGTCCACACTAAACCTCCCCTGGTACAGCCTTGAACCATTCCCATGTGTCCTATCACTGGATACTAGGGAGAAGAACTCAGCACCATCCTCTTCACTTTCCCTTCTTAGGAAGCTCTAGGGAGGCACGAGGTCACTCCTCAGCCTTCTTTTCTCCAAACTAGACAAGCCCAAACTCTGGATACATTCAAGGACTTAAACGTTATATTTAAATTGTGGTTCCCAGAACTGCACACGTTACTCAAGGTGAGGCACAACATTTGTATCAATGACTAACACTGAATTTTCTTTCTCTCTAGACAATCAACAGATATATGTGTAATTATTTTCCACTAAGGACAAGAACAGCAGATAGTACACAATTCATGCACAGAAGAAATGACACTGATCTGGGGTCGCACAGCTCAGTGTACGATACTCTGAGCAAGCCAGAGATAGACTAATTTGAGAAAACATTCTTATACATATTCACAGTCTCACTCTTCAAACTACAGCATGCAGGAAAGTCAGAGGAGTATAATTATGTGTGGGCAGGATATTAGGCTTACGTTTATGATGCCTTTTGTCTTGTGTACAATTATGGTGAGGCTCTGCCTCAGTTATGGGACATGGTTCTCTCCCACAGAATAAAGTTGTCTTGTCCCCAGGTCTGGTAAAGCTATAGAGTGACTAGATCAACTTTAGGGTATTGGTAATACCATTAGGTCTTCTGCTTCCTGTCGCCAGCATGAATATTTTTGGCTAGTTTAGTCTGACTACTGATATATACTAGAGTTTGCTGTGCATATGAAAACAAGCCTACATTCCACTAAAAAGAGTAGGAAAATATATAATCCTAAGGAGACAAAAGAGAGAGTAAACACCATGCTATCTGACCTCCTTCTATCCCATGACTATTGCTAAGCTGCCCACACCAGGAAAATGAACAAAAACATCACTATCATTCTGACCTTGTTTACCTGGGCATCCCACTTTCCCTAAGCCATCCCAGCCTTGGAGGAAAGGGTTGCAGCAGCTATGCTATGTAGTACCCTCACCTTGCAATCAGTATTGGTGGCAGCCAGGCCCCAAGTGGACAGCATCTATCTTAGATGCTCAGCATGTGGGATATCAATATAGAAACCAGCATGGAAACATAACACAGAGCAAACTCTGAATATAAAATATTAATGTGTGACAGGTATTTGCCTTCTCTGTACTTTGTTAATGTACATTAAGTTGATAATGGAATTCAAAACTCAGAACTTAGCTGAATTAAGGAGTATCTGTACCAAAGATTTGGGTTTTCTTTTAGTAAAAAACTAGTTGTTTATATCCTCAACTGTGATTAACTTCAAGGACAAGATAAGCATCTTTCTTTCCTCACTTTTTGAAAGGGTGTTCATGGTCATACCACAGCCAATGACCTGCCATGGGTGCCCACCTTCCAGGGTAAAAGTGGACAGAGGATTGGCCTCAAAAGAAATTAAGTGGAATTATTCCTAATGTCTACTTTCAAACACAGCAATTCACTGTATGTGAAAGGCATTAGTAGTTATTTTTCTGGCTCTTATGAAACTTGGGGCAGTTGTAAAGAGAGAGAAAATACCCAAGTACTGTTCCAGAGAAGTGGAAGTACAGATTTATGCCATGCTCTTTCCTCTCTTCTTCCTGTAAGGCTCTCAGTCTTTCCTTTCTCCACCAACTGAATAAACATCACTGCCAACCCACAGCTGGTCCTTGGAATTGTGTCCCAAGTCACTTGGAAGCAGCTGAGAGGAGGTGGGCCAGCAAGGTCTTCCTCTGCTCCAGCGTCATGGGGAAAACACACCCAGGGCCTGATGTCAGAAATGGAAACACTGGCAGGCAAACTCCCTGGCTTTTAGAAACAGCTGCTGTCATCTGAAAGGCTCTGAGGGCTTAAAAGATGAGGTCTGAATATTCAGATAGAGGTATTCACAGGAGAATGACCAGAGTTAGTAAGATCAGGCTGAAAGAGAAATATGGATGCCAAGCCAAACTGAAGTGAAGCCACACTCCAACCCCTGGGAGAGTGACACCCGCCACGCTCACACGTGCGAGCACAGCACTCCACTTGGGTGGGAGCTGACCTCGAGGAACTGTAGGTTAGCTGGGCCGGGCCAGTAACTAACTGAAACTGGTTAAAGCAGCAAACTCAGTGAGCAATACAGACAGGAGCCCAACTCCTCACGGCTGGGCCGAGCGGGCAGCTCTTCGCAGGTCTCCGTCCCTCCCTCCCCTC
>NW_008653739.1:0-515 GCF_000695815.1 Acanthisitta chloris | reverse complement strand
CATTTTACTCTATGCTATCACTAGTGTTAGGTTTATTAGTGTTATTGACTTGGATAATGGTACAGTGTTCATTTTGGTGTTGTAAGCAGTCTGTTGAAACTTAGGAAGACTGGAAATGAAACAAAATTCACCACACCGCCAGCTGGAAACCAGGAAATATTTTCCAAAACCTTTGGAAAATAACAGAATATTATAGCCAAAAGCAAAAGAATTTGCATAAGTACCAAGGAACCGGGGGAGTTGGAAAATGAATCCCACCTGGTGACCGAATAAGCCCAACGATAGTTACTATTTAACCTGTGTAACATAGCCTGCTTTGCCAATTAATTTGTGCAAGTTATCAGCATTGTAATTTGCAAAACATTAACTGATGATTAAGTATTTTAGAAGTTAGTTAACATGTGAAACTATAGACAGAAGGAGCCAAGCAGCTGCAAACTGGGTTGTGCCATCCCTACAGGTTGGATCCTGGCTGAGAAGACACTGCACAGGCTCCGAGGATAAAGTTGAAAAGT
>NW_008653738.1:0-684 GCF_000695815.1 Acanthisitta chloris | reverse complement strand
TTAGGAAAGATGTAAAACTCCATTACAGGGAAGACGGATCAGTACCTCTGTAATGGGTTTTGAATTTAGAATGACAGGTTCCAAATTATGAGCGGGGGTTGACTCGTTCTTTCCTGACTGACTAAAACCTGCTGCTTGTGTCTGAAGGGCTGAAATGTGAGTGTGCTGTGCTGCCAGTCAGAGATCCCCAGGAGTGAGAGGAGCCACGGAAGCAGGGGCTGCGGCATCGCAGGGAATACAGGGAGCAGCTCAGGGTGGTCAAATAAACTGGGGAGGACCCTGACCTCTCCTTCAGGGAACCCCATGGCAAAGCGGCTTGAAATAGCAAAAGGAAGGAAATGTTTGCATTTGGACCAGAAAGCAAAGGCACTTCCATGCAACGGCAAGTTAGGTCAGTCCCTGGGCTCAATGGGGTTATCTATGAAACACAAGATCCGTGTTCTAACAAACTGTGGCTAATTATAAAGATCAAAAACATATTATAAAACATAGTAACACATATAATAACATATAACCAACCCAAACCCTATTATATTTACAATTCAGAATGCCACCCATCACTGGAGCTGGAGAAAGGTGTCTCGACCCCATTTTGCCTCCTGCCCGCTCTCAGCTGCGTGACTGCAGTGACCAGAGGCTTCAGGCTGGAGAGAGGCTTTGGCTGGCACAAAAAAGGAAGGGGGC
>NW_008653737.1:0-752 GCF_000695815.1 Acanthisitta chloris | reverse complement strand
GAGGATGAATCTCATCAGGACCCATGGGCACATTCAGGTTCCTGACATGGTCTTGAACCTGATTCTCTTCTACAGTGGGTTTAGGAGTTTCATTCTCCCAATCTCCACCTTTACCCTTCCTTTCTGATCAGAATGGCTGGAGCACTTGGAGTTGAAGACTGAGGAAATTAAGACATTAAGAACCTCAGCCTTTTCTATATCCAGGGTAGCCAGTTCTCCTGATTCCTTCTGGAGAGGGCCCACATTATCCCTAGCCTTCCTTTCGCATGTGGCATACCTGTAGAAGCCGTTCTTGTTATCCTTATTGTCCCTGGGTAGCCTCAATTCCAGCTGTGCCTTATCTTTCCTGACTGTGTCTCTAGCTTCTCTTACATCTTCTCTGTATCTCTCCCAGTCCATTTTTCCTCCCTTCCACCTCCTGAAGGCCTTTTTTTCCCCTCCCTGAGTTTCCTCAGCACTTCAATTTTCATCCACAGAGGCCTTCTGACATTTTTGCCTGATTTCCTCCATGTCTGGATGCATTGATCCTGTGCTTGGAGTAGATGAATCTTGAGCATCAGCCAACAGTCTTGAGCCCCTCTGCATTCCAGGACTCCATACCAAGGAACTCTGCCAAGAAGGTCTTTGAAGAGACCAAAGTCTGCTCTCCTGAATTCCAGGGCATTGAGCTCACTGAGGATCTTGAACTCCACCATGTCATGGTTGCTACAGCCAAGGCTCCCTTTAAGCACCATGTTCCTCACCAGCTCCTC
>NW_008653736.1:0-8340 GCF_000695815.1 Acanthisitta chloris | reverse complement strand
TTTTGTGTCACCTGCAAACTTGCTGATTAATGTTTCTAAGGGATTTAGATCCTAGATGCCAAGCACCAAAGCAAAACAAAAGGTTGTTATTAAAATTTTCTGGATTATATATGTGTATATTGTTTCTTTTACAATAGCCTTACAAATCACTGCAGTAGTTCACATAATGAAATTTGCCTCAAATAATGATTTTAATAACTTAATCATGATGAGGAATAGAAGGCAATGCTTCCCTCTGAAACCACTGTAATTTGCATAACCCACTCAGAATCTGGTGAATTTTATTCTGCATGGTCAGTCCACAGAGAGATTAATACTGCATTGATTTTGTTAAAACATTAGTAAACTTCAACTTTAGGTCTTGTGGGTGTGCATGTGCTTTTATATCTTCAGAACATTAGTCTTCCTTACAAGCAAGCAATCCAACAAATTTAGAGTTTTACATTAGAAATCATGCTGTATTTTCCTGCTGGGCTCTGAACATTTCTGGTTTGATCTTACTTAACTTTCAGATCAGGCTGGCAGCCTTTTCTTAGTGTGACTGATTTGAAGTTTTGCTGAAGAATTCAGCTTTCATTCAGAAAAGCCACTTCTTAATGCTGTGGTAAATCAAGAGAGGAAACACAGGATCACATGCAAATCAAGCAGTGAGTGTATAATGCAGTCTTGCATCTTTATCTCATTTATGTATGCAGCCTGATCATCTGATTTTTCAGTTGAGTTGCTGCTGTGTGAGGCAGTGTGCCAGTTATGTGTGTCCATGCCCTCATCTGTGCTTTTCTGCTTCTAGACCTCTGTGTGTGAAAAATTAGTAATAGGAGTGATTGTTTAGCATCACACAGCTGTTAAAATGCATTTACACAGCTTTTGTAAGTAAGGGACAAGGTTAACTTCAGCATACTACACTGAGAGCTGTTTCAGGGCCATTATTTCCTGTGGAGCCTGGTAAAGTGATGTTGTTGTGTGACTGAAGAGTGGAAGTCAGAAAAGCCTGTGTGGATTTCCTTCAGCTCTGAGCATTTCTTCCCTTCTTGAGAGTATTCCTCACCTTCCTGTGTGGCTCCCCAGTCCCACCATACTCTCCCTGTCCTCTTGGCTGTCTCAGCATACACACACGTGTCATTGTGATGTAATGTGCCATCCAAAATCTGGGTTAGTGGCTTTGATGGCACAGTGAGTGGTGCACCTGCAGAATGATGGATACAGTCCAAGTTTTGAATGTACAGGTGTCCCAGTTGTTGGGTACAATATACTAGTGAGTGGTGCCACTGTTTCTGCAAAGAGGGCAGTGGTTGAAAGACCATACAACTTAAAATGAGGGAATGAATAATTTGTTTTCTGCCTGCAGATACCTATAGCTCTTTTCTTTCTATTGCAGAAACAACCTACTAAAGCAGATGCACCTGTTCAGCTCTCAAGGTGTGGATCATGGGAGAACAAATGTTAAAGAACAGCATCCTTGATCAGTTTATTAATAGCCATGAGCAGGCATATGAAGAGTTTCTAAATACATTCACATATCTGTTGAAAGGTATGTAACTTCCCAAATCTCTCACTACAAATCATGGACAGAAAGGAAGGTAAAAAAAGCAGCAGTAGTGTTTAGTGTCGTTTTGCTGCTCACTTGCTTTGTGACCTTAGGCAAATCCCTGTGATCCTCAGCAATGGGAACCCTAAGGACAACTTTCCTTAGATTGGTTCATAGGTCTCTACAGGTGGTTAACCATGTTTTGCTTACTTTAGGGAGGTGGGGGACTATTTGGAAGGATAGGTGAGTCCAGTGGAGGGCAACAAAGATGATTGAGAGCCTGGAGCACCTCTCTTATGAGGAAAGGCTGAGAGAATTGGGCCTGTTCAGTCTTGAGAAGAGATAACTGAGAGGGAACCTCATCAATGTAAACAAATATCTGAAGGGAGGATGTCAAGAGGATGGAGTGAGGCTCTGCTTGGTGATGCCAAGCAATAGGAGAAGAGGCAATGGCAGAAACTGGTGCACAGGGAGTTCCACCTGAACATGAGGAAGAACTTCTTTGCTGTGCAGGTGACCACACACTGGAACAGATTTCCCAGATAGGTTGTGAGGTCTCCCTCACTGGACATATTCAGGATCTATCTGACTGCAGTCCTGCTCAATGTGCTCTAGGATGACTCTGCTTGAGCATGGAGGTTGGACCACCACCATGGTCCCTTTCAGCCTTCCCCCATTCTGTGATTCTGTGCTGAGCTAACAGGTAACTTGGATGAAGGCACAGCAGGACATCAGACTAAATGATTAGGCTGAAAAGGTCTCATGCTCCCCAGATGAAATAAAAGATGGGATTTAACCTTGATCTGAGCATTGCTGAATTACAGGATTCAAATTCTGTAGCTCAGGTTCATTTCTTTTAACCATGTTAAATCAGGTGCCATAAAAACAAATGCAAGCTATGTATTACTCACTGCTCTCTTTACCATTGCTTTGCACTAAAAATGATGTCCTCATACTGTTGCAGAAGCACCGTGTTTTTCAATTACAGCATATGGCATGCTCCATTGATTGGCACTCAGGAGTCTGTCCTGTCCTTGTCCTTCAGGCAGAACTAAGTGTCAGTCACAGGCACTGAGCAGAAAACCAGTGGGGGAGTCGAAGCTGCCATAGAAATAATCTTGTGGCAACCTTCTGTCTCTCCTCCCTATAAAAAATAGAAGAGAAAAGAGACGCTGGGGAGGAGATAAGAGGATTGAAAATCAAGTTCTGGTCTTTTTATGTATGATTGATACACTGGGGATAGCTCCTATCGTAGAAGCATCCTGCATATCATGATGCTACTTGCAAAAAGCCTCAGAGCATGTTTCAGTCACTTTCAATGTCACTGTAGCATTTGCCATTAATACTGTATAAAATGTAGAGCTTTACCCAAATCAAGTGCTTAGAAATGTAGTTTCCTATGGTGGTATAAACTAAACAGCTCAGCTTGTTTTCCTCCCACCTTCATTTTCCTTTAAAAATACCCAAAGGTGCTGCTTTGCATTATGAACTAATGACCTGCAAAAATTCCACTTAAAACATGAGGCATTTTAGTATCAGAACAGTGCAAAATATTTTATAAAATATCACATTCTTAGTTTCTTGATTTTGCATTTAGTCATTTGGCTTGAATTTTTGGGTTTTTTTAAAAACCAACTGTGATAGCTTAACAAGATTCCCTGCTGATAGGATGCAGAAATGTTCACTTTTATGTGTGAGATCACATATTTACTGTGGGGATATATTTGTGGTTCCTGTCAGCCAAAATCTTAGCGTTTTCTAATGACCTTTCTGAATTTGGCCTGAGAGTGGTGTTGATCCACACACAAAATCTTTGTACAGTGAGCATCAATGTGAGGATCTGCAGTCCTAGGGAGGTAGCTACTTGTATACACAAATAACCAAGTGTAAATGTATAGGAGCTGTTTTAAAAAATCCTTTGAAAACATTGCCATATGATAGATTTTTGACTGTAGTAACATTGGAAACAAAAGACACACACAAAACTGATTGGATCCCACTGATTTTACAGGGTACCATATTTATAGAAGGTGATTTTTGTTCATGCATGAATTTGTCCTAGCTCTGTTGCTGGGATTGAAGGGTATTTTCACCAGGAGTTTCTACATTATTCTTGAAAGCATCTCCTAAGAATCTGATGCCCCAACAATTGTTTAATTTTTCTTCATTAGTTAAATTTACACACAGTAAGACTCTAAAGAATGTACCTTGAGTAGAAGGATCCAATTATCCTTGACTGTTCTGTCCTAGCTAAAAAGAAAATTTTGAGGCTATAAATAGCCTGGAGTGAACACATTAGGATCTTCTGCTGACAGAATAGTTTCATTCTTGTAAAAATGGGACACAGGATTAATGAATTTTTGCATTCCTGACTTCCATTGACTTTTAAAGAACTGCTAATATCCTAATCAAGAAAACCACATTTTTAGTGTGTTGTATTTTTTTTTTTTTTTTTGTAACTGAATGTGTGATATTACCTTTGGTTACTTCTATTCTTCCTCATGCTCTTTGAAAAGATATTCTCTTGGTTAGAATAGAACAAGACCTGGAGTCAAAATAAGTCCTTCTAAATTCCATGTAATTGGTATTGTAGTTTGTTTAACTAGCACACAGATAAGTCATGACTTAGTTGGACCATAAAATGCTGTCAGGAGTTTAATCTACCTGATTTTAGTATTCCTAAAAATCCAAATGATTATGTTTTTTAAAGTGTGCTTGCTGCAGTGAGAGAATGAGAGTTCATAGACTAATTGTCAAGTAAATCCAATAGTAAGACTTTTCCCTCACGTCCATAGGTCTGATGGAACATGGATAAACACACGTAAATCTAACTTTAATACTCTGACCCCATCATTTAAAACATATATACTTCAACAGAACATGACTTATATATCTTAAATGCATAATATTTAAACAGTGTGGCAGTGTGGCAATCCCAGGCACACCTACAGGTTGGGTGGGGAGGTAGTTGAGTCCAGCATTGAGGAGAAAGACCTGGGAGTGACAGTGGATGAGAAGCTCAGCATGAGCTGCAGTGTGAGCTCAGCCCAGAAACCAATGGAATCCTGGGCTGCATCCACAGGAGTGTGGGCAGCAGGTCAAGAGAGGTGATTCTTCCCCTCTACTCTGCTCTCCTGAGACCCACCTGGAATACTGCACACAGTTCTGGTGTCCTCAACATAAGAAGGACATGGAACTGTTGGAGCAAGTCCAGAGGAGGCCACAAAGTTGCTAAGAGGACTGGAGCATCTCCCCTATGAGGACAGGCTGAGGGAGTTGGGGCTGTTCAGCCTGGAGAAGAGAAGACTCTGTGGAGACCTCAGAGCAACTTTTCACTATCTGAAGGGCCTACAAGGAGCTGGAGAGGGACCCTGTGTTAGGAACTGCAGTGATTGGACAAGGGGAAATGGGTTCAAACTGAAGGAGGGAAAGTCTAGGTTGGATGTGAGAAAAATGTTTTTCCCTGTGAGTGTGGTGAGACACTGTCCCAGGTTGCCCAGGGAGGCTGTGGCTGCCCCAACCCTGGCAGTGTTCAATCCAGGTTGGATGAGCCTTGAGCAATCTGATCTAGTGAGGAGGTGTCCCTGCCCAGGGCAGGGGGTTGGGACTGGACGATCTGTAAGGTCCATTCCAACCCCTTAAAATTCTGTGATTCTATGATTCTATTTCCTCCACAAGTGGAAAATTTTTTAAACCCTTTTTATTGATTCTGTAATGGGTGAACATTTGAGGGCTAGGTTAAGACTTGAGTTAAGTGTCTTAGTTTTCCTACTTACAGCATCCAAAGTGTGGTGGTTTTTGTGTCATAAGGATAATATTAACAAGATGAATAGATAACTGAAAGCACTGGTGAACCCATGGGAATATAATTTAGCAATTAGAGCAGAGGTCCACAAAGATGAAATTTTTCATGCTTGCTGTAAAGCTTTGCAGAAGTTTTCAGTGCCTGGAAAAAAATTGACCAACTCTTGTACAAAGTCAGAACAAAGATACTGGTAAGAAGAATATTTAGTACTTTATTTTAATACATCCATTTTTGCCATTTTTAGAGTCCCTGAACCCTCTTATGCCATGTTACATATTTAGTTTTCTTAGTTTATTCTTTTAGCTTTGAGTATAAAAGCAATCTGATAATAAAACATCTGACTGGCATTTGCTTTGAGGTTGTACAAATCCACTATGGATTTTTATGTGCAGAGAAAAATTGTGAGACTGATTTATTGACTGTGCAGTTGAAGAAGCCTCAGAAGAACTGGATTTATAAAGCAATGGGTGAGGCAGATTTTGTAGATGTGGTCAATGAGTGTTCTCTTCAGAACTCAACACTTCTAGTACAATTTTGGGCAAAATCTCATGGAAACAGACCCAATCCCAACTGCTGAAAAAACTGCCACACAGGTAGGAAGAGTGTTTGAAATCTGGTGGAGAGTACTGTGATGTCAAAAATGAGAAGGCAGCAGCTGCTCATTTTTCTAAACTCAGAGGAAGAATAGGAAATTCATTGGAGCATAAAATATCTCATTTGCCCTTCTAAAAAAAAAATAAAGAAAAAAGTCCCCTAAATGGTTGAAGCTTCAAATTTTTCATCTAGATTTTAAATTACTTCTCTCCCTCTCCTAAAAATATGGGATTCTGCATCAGTCAGCTGGATAGAAAAATGTTGCCATGAATAAAATTCTTATCTAAACCCAAGCTTAGATTTGTACTTTTTCCATGGTCCTGGAAACCTTCTAAAAAAAAAATAAAGAAAAAAGTCCCCTAAATGGTTGAAGCTTCAAATTTTTCATCTAGATTTTAAATTACTTCTCTCCCTCTCCTAAAAATATGGGATTCTGCATCAGTCAGCTGGATAGAAAAATGTTGCCATGAATAAAATTCTTATCTAAACCCAAGCTTAGATTTGTACTTTTTCCATGGTCCTGGAAATAATGTCATTCATTCCATTCCTTTTCTGTTAATTTTGCTCTCCCTCATGTACCTCCCACTGCCTGGCTGTGTGTGGAAGTCTGAAGCCTTTGATCAGATCTATCTATGCAAACTGAACCTTGAATATAGAATTCATAACCTCTGTGCTGTTGTTTTGATGCTTTTGTGCAGAACAAACTGTCAAGTGGAGGAAGTCTGAAAGTGCCTGACCACTCTGTGCTTCCAGGTGGCCTGCAAGAGCCACAGTCTGTGTTGTGATCAGGTTAGCTTAATTCCCCAGTGCAAGCTGAGCCATGCATTCAGTTCACAGTCCATTTGACAGTAGCTGTCTGCTGCCTATTTTTTTGTTAACCATGTTTAGGAAAAACAACAACTTTAAACTTCCCTATCTAAGTGTCAGGGGAGGTGCTTCACAAATGTGAGTCTTCACAGCAGAAAGCATAGCAGAAAACTCTATAAGAAATGACAGTAAATTCACTTTCATTTTAAAAATGGACCAGTAGGACAATGCTAAGCCCAAGAGTGGATTTGCCAATAAAAGCAACTAGACAGTTCAATAAAACTAATTAAATTAATCTGTCATCCCCAGGGAACTTAAACAGGGCATGAAATAGGGAAACAGCATCAGTTCAGAGCTCTTTATTGATGTGTTGTGCTGGATCATTTGATAGAATTGGTTGGGAGACAAAATTTGCAATTTTCTATTCCTCATAAATTCAGTAGCTATCTTTATGTAACCTTTATTCAATGTAGTATAAAAGCAAATATCATACAGAGCCCCTAAATGCAGAAAAAAACCAGTCAGAGAGATGCAAACATAATAGATTATTTTTGAAATAATAGTAGCTGATGTGTTTTAGGGATATTTCTTGCCCTGGTATTTGCTGTATAAGGTTCTTCATCTCCATTGCATAGACTGAAAAAAACCCTAGGCCTAAAGAAGGGAAATGAGTTGATTCATTTGCACAGTAGCTCAGTGGCAGCACCAGATGTGGACAGAGACACACAGACTCCTGGAAACTTGGACAGCCCTGGAACAATAGTGTTTCCCTGACAGCAATTTTTAATTCTTTTCTGTGCTGCCTTTATTACAAAACAATTTCTAAAGATGGAAAAAACCAAAAAGTATTTTCATTCTCTTGCATAACTTAGGTTTTCTGTAACATAAGAAAGGCTATTTAGTAATTTTGCTGTTGATATTTTGGTACAGTTTCCATCCTACAGTGGCATATTGGCAGAGATTGAATCCTGTAGTAACAGGATGAACTCTTGCTGTACCTCATCACCTTGTCTTGAAAGGCATTGAAGTGTGCTGAATGCAGCTGTTGGCTTAGTTTCTTGTCATTGCAGGGAACTGAGGAAGCTCTCTTTCCCAGATGTGGAAATGGCACAGAGCAAACAATCAGAGCTATATATAGTGACTCAACAAGACAATCAGAAACAGAAATCAAGTGACCTCACTTCCAATTTTGTGCTGAATTCATTATAGAATTGTGTGATTTTCTGTGTTCAGTATAAAATCACATAGAAATGCCTAATTTCAAGAAAGTAGGTATTTGCCTTAAAAAAAAAATCAGGCCTTATAAGACTGCCTTAATATTGTGATTATAATGTGCAAAATCAAGATTTAAAAACTCTTGGACTCTCTGACATTTAATGTATTTCTTTCCACCTGTTCAGATCTTTTTATGACATTACTTGTTAAGAAAGGAATACTTTGTTATGGAGATGTCAGATGATTTTAATTCTAGACAATTAATTTGTTTCTTACAGCACTTATCTGCTTAGCTACTAGTGCGGAATTGTTCTAGAATGCAAGTACACAGAAAGTTTTCATAATTGGTTCTGCCCTGGTTTATTATACCAATCCCATGCAGAGCTCCAGG
>NW_008653735.1:0-24255 GCF_000695815.1 Acanthisitta chloris | reverse complement strand
CTGTTCTTCAACCTCTTCTGCATAGAAGAATCCCCCCAGTAACAGCCTTCAACATACACTTAAGGTTGTTCCATAGCAGGCTAAGCCTACATCAGGAAGTAAGAGGTTGTACTAGAAAAAGAAATCCTGCCTTGCAGTGAATGGAAAAAAAATAAAAATCTAACAGTGATCTCAGCTGAACTATGGCAGTGCCTGCTTAGCTAGTAAGACTGTTTGATGATTGAGTCTAAGAAGCTCTAAGGCAAAACTAGGTGCAAAGGCCCAAGCTTTGCACAGCAGCACTGACATGCAGCTTCCATATTTAAAGCTGAAAAAAGATACAATTTCAGAAAGTAATAATGTAGGCAAAACAAATTCTAAAAAGAGAAAGACAAAATCAAAGGTGCATAGATTAAGCAATTTGCCCCAGCTCACTTCTAAAAAGAGAAAGACAAAATCAAAGATGTATAGATTAAGCAATTTGCCCCAGCTCATGAGATCCATGGCACAGCCAAAGTCTTTGTCCACTTCCTCAGTCCCAAAACCATCTTGGCCTTTCTTTAGCTCTAAGAATCCATCCATTAAAATTAAGCAGCAGTACAAACCATCAGTAGTATCATTAGCCTCAAGAGCAATAATTCGCTGTGCAACAATATCTCCTCCCATCTCTGTCTTCAGAACACATTTATTTGAAGTAAGACAGACAAAAATAGCTGCTAGAATGTTTTGAACCTAGTTTGGCCTTCAAATTAGCAACAGACCAGAAGAATGATGGTATTACTGCCTCAACACAGGCATCAATCAAACTCATTCCTACATCCAAAAGACTGAGCTCTGAAGTCAGCCAAGTTCTGAATATGAGGGTTACAAAACTCTAAAACAACAAATTGCACAAGAGACTTTATAGCAAAGTTTATTGCTTCCAGAACACAAAACAAAACAAGCTTTTAAAAATTACACATTCTTATCAGCAAGGGACAGCATTTGATCTTCATTCTATCCTGTATCTTAAAATTTTATCTGATCTCAGAGAAATGAACTAGATGCAAAATGAGAGAATTTCATTCTACATTAACATATCTAATCAGCCTCTTAGAGCAAGGAAGACCTTAAACCAGAATGTAAATGATGAGAGCAAGGGAGCTAAAATTTTAAGCGCTAAAAAAAAAATTAAAATCTAAAAATAATTTAAAAAATACAAAAACTTGTGGGCTTGTACAGAGGTGATCAGGGAATTTGCACAGTCCTGCTGGCAAGAACTGCTAGACTAACACATTCCTCAAATGGCATTTTGCCTTCGAAGGGCCGAAACGCTTGAATTGTGTGCCTGTCTTTGCTTTGTCCATGATTCGAGAGAAAATGCTGAAGCATCAATCCTTCAACAGCAGCAAAGCAATCCTGGAAGGTCTAACCCTCCTGGGGTAGCCAGGGAGAGCTGCGCCCAGGGTGGCCACAAGAGGCTGTGCGAGAGCCACGCTGAGCCTCCCGGCAGAGCTGAGCTCGGCTCCCAGCGCTGAGCAAGCACAGAACACGGACACACTGTTTCCACAGTGCCACATCAACCTACTCGCAAGACCTCACCTGAGACTGTGTGCATTCAGTTCTTTCAGATGCATTCACAGAGAGCATTGGCCAAGCTGCAATCTACTCTGAGCAAGGTACTGTTAAAAATACCCAAGCTATAAACAACTCCTTAATGAATCTCTGCAAATACACACTCATTAGTGTGTATAAGAGGTAAGGTAAGAGGATTGGAGCACCTCACCTATGCAGGCAGGCTGAGAACGTTGGAAAAGAGAAGGTTGTGTGGAGACCTCACAGCAGCCTTCCAGTATCTGAAGGGGCTACAGGAAACTGGAGAGGGACTCTCCTTTAGGAACTGCAGGTATAGGACAAGGGGTAATGGGGATAAATTTAAAGGGGGAAATTTAGCTCAGAGATTAGGAAGAAATTTTTTACTGTGAGAGTGGTAAGAACCTGGAATAGGCTGCCCAGGAAGGTTGTGGATGTCCCAACCCTGGCAGTGTTCGAAGCCAGTTTGGATAAAGCCTTGAGCAACCTGCTCTGGTGAGAGATATCTGTGCCCAGGGCACGGGGGTTTGGGACCAGATGATCTTGAAGGTCCCTTCCAACCCCTTAACATTCTATGACTATTAAGTTCAAAACCTGATTTTGAATGTTAGAGCCTGTATGATACAAAGGTCATGAGTCAAATGGCACCAGTGGCAAAGGGGATGTTCCCCTGGGCTTCTCAGGACACCACATCTCTACCAGATGGCACTTTTTGGAGATAGACTGCAGTACAAGTTGGGTTTGTATCGTGGCTTCCACATTTTTATTTCACCAGTCAATAAAGCACAGGAAGAGACAGGAAGGCCCAGAAGCATAAGCACTGAACAAAATATTATTGAAAGGGTCTCTCACCCAATTCACTGTTGTCATCCACCAAAATGATTTCATGCAGAAGGTGAGCAGGAGTGCGATCCAGGACACTGTGCACTGTGCGGAGCAGGGCAGAAAGTGCTTCATTGTAGAAACAGATAACAACACTGGCAGAGGGCAGATCAGCAGGGTAGGACTTCTCTCTACATCTGCAAACAGGAAAAGAGTAGTTGCCACTATTTTCAGAGGGATTTCCATACAGATAGGTCACTACTGATACTTCATAAATAACAAGCAAACATTACATATGTAGGAGGAACCTCTAACTTGAACATAAAGAGCTCAGACACAAAGTATCTATAGTCGGGCTCAGCATAGTAAACTACTCTCCACATGGTACTGACTTCCAATCGACATTGCTGCTTGTTAGAAAACAGGGTATCGTGGATTGGGGTGGGAGTAAGAATCACAGATCCCCAAAACAACAAGAACAGAAGATACTAAGGACTTGTTTCAGCTGTCAGAACACTGTCTAGTACCCTTAGGTAGCTCAGATATGTACAGGAATGGCAAATAAGACATGAGGCCCACAAAACCACCACAACTTTATTGGCCAGCTGCTGAAGACTAGCTCAGTGCAGGGCCCCTCAGTTCAGGAAGGAAGGACATCCCAGAATACCTGCAATGGTGCTAAATACCTATTTAGACAACCAAGGCTGGGATTCAGAGGGCAGATTAAGACACTTAAGTCTGGTCACTGCTGTCAGTGGAGTCTAAATAGTGTTCAGCTCACCCTAAGGCTGTCAAGCATGTTTTGTCAACTGAAGAGCACTGTATGCTTCATTAACTGCACTGACTGGATCTCTGCTAATTATAACAATAGCAGAGACAACTGACTAACAGGCAGTTATCTAAATTTAAGCATCTTAATCTGCAAGCTGAATCCCACTCAAAGCAAAAGATCCTTCTTTCTTTCTCATTTTCAAAGCTTGTCCATATTTCTGATAGGGCACAGCATCACAGATTAATGCCATATAAAAGATGCCAGACATAAGAGAATCCAATAAAAATTAGCAACTATAAATGAAAACCTGGAAATATACAAGAAAAGTCATCTTTGGCTAGGAATAAACTCAGCTCTGGGAGAGACATTTCACCAAGTACAATTCATTACATTCACCCACACCAGAGAAACCACTAGAGAAAGAGATGCAGGTTGATTTATTTTTCAGTTCAATGTCAGAGGGGTTTATTGTTGTTACAGTGGTGGGTTTTTTCCACCATATGCCCAAAACAGATTATAGAAAAATATCTGCTCTTTGACAGAAATTATTCAGAGCAGTGCAAGCCAAATACCAAGCAAAGATTTCAACTGAGAAACAGAGAGCCTTTGTCAGTCATTCTTCAATCTTATCCTCTGTAGGCTCACAACAAATGTGAAATAAGGTGAAAGTCTCTCATGAACTTGGGCACTGAAATACTTAACATCCATCTTCCAAACAGAATGAAAGCATCTCTTCTGGTAGTTACAGTGCAGACTATCTCAAAAGGGTGCTTCAAAAAGTAAAAACACTGAAGCATGTTGTAAGTAACTGGGTACACAACCAGCAAGATGAAACAGACTAGGATATTGAACCCTAGTATTGCTGGCAAGAAATTTTGATTCCTTTTCTGCATTGATTTTTATTTATTTTCAGAATCTTATTTCTATCAAAATAGCTGTCAGTCCCATTATTCACAAAAGTTAAATTAATACGATCAAATTGTGAATAAATGTATATCCAATCTGGTGGTTCATTAATCATTCTTCATTAATTCCTAAAGTGAATTAGGAGTCAGGAAAAAAGTGTTTTCAGGGAGTAGAAATCTTTCTTTTTTCAAGGAGCCTGGATTCTATGAGGCATTATCCATGTCATACCTTTTCCAGCTGGCAAAAATTTAGATCTCCAGAAAATATATTCAGCCAATAAAGAGAAGAGAGACCAAATAATAAAAATCCAAACCTCTAGCAGTCCTGTTTTAATACCTAAAAAATGTGCCTTGAGGCTGTAAGAGTGTTTAGCAGAAATGTAACAGCAAAAATGTTCAATACTATGTCAAGTATAATGTGAGAAACAAGTCCTTGAGCACATGAAATTATACAATGTTCTCTGCAAAAACTCCTACATACTTTGCATCCCTTGTATCAGGCACCTCCCTGTGGTATCCCAATCGATTACTGATAAGCATATTGAAAGCATGTTTCTGATAGCCCAAGTCTCTCACTTCCTGATCTTCTTCATTAAAAATCATTCCTGCAAAAGAAACACTAACATCAGTTAAGAAGCTCAAAAATTTCATTTGGAAGCAATCAAGGATTGAAAAGTATGCTTTGACCTCTCCTAAAACCCATTATGTTCTTTAAAATTCCTCTGGTTTTGCAAAGTGCATTTTTGTGCAACTATTTTTTTCTCCCTCTCACAAACAGACAGTACTTAGGAGTAGCCCTTGCAGCTGTAATAAAATTAAATACTTCTCCAAAGACTGATGGCTCCATTGTGTTTATTGCCTTACCAGACACACTCCCTTCACCTACATGGCCTCTAACTCTTAGCACCACCTTAAAGCAACATCAAACAAGCAACACAGGATAGACTTTTGCACAGATTGCATCTGCACCTATCCATACAGCTGACAGGTCTGTAATGAGAATTTTGAGAGAAAATACATTTACTATGATAGAAAAACCCTCCCAATAGCAGCTTCAATTTCATGCAGTTTTCTCAAGTCTGCAGTAACACAAAAACAGCTATGCAAGAACTGTAAACTTCTTGTTTATCTCACCTGGGATTTTTGACAGCAGTAAAACAGCAGCAGAGCTGCTGCTTAGTGATTATTTTAGCTGAAGCATCACCTGTTGCTGAGCACAGCAGAGAGAGCTGTTGGTGTAAGCAAGTGCACTGCTAGAGGCCTAGATGAAACCCTCAATGCCATCCTGCCTGCCTTGAGTCAGTGCCCATGGGCTTTACCTCATTGAGCCACTACTCAACAGTGTGAATAGAACGAAAACATTGTGGTACTTCACACAACTCTAAGAGGAGGGAGGGTGGCATCTGCCACCACCTCTGTCTGCTAGTCACTTCTGCAACAACTCAGGCAGCAGAGTAATTATGTTTTATGGTCTCTGTTCAATTGGCTGCACAGAATGAGATGCCTACGTCCTCTCCAGCTATTATCAACCTACACAGGCAATTTCTTTGAAATTCCAGTATAAGTGAGCAAGGAGGATCATGTAATTTATCTCCTTCCACTCAGCCCATCATCTCCATATTGCTCAATATCTGCAGAAAATAGTTAACAAGGAGGTTCCTCATTCACATATAACGATACATCCAGGATAGTGTGTTTCAAACATTCATAAACTAATTCAGGTTGGAAGTCTAATCTCCCTCCTCAAAGCAGATTCAGCTAGACTAGGTTGCTCAAAACTCATGAAGTTTTGAAAGCCTCCACTATCTTCAAGGATGGAGATTGTACAACCTCTTCATTTCCCTGTTCAAAAATTTGACCACCATCGCACTGAGAATGTTTTTCCCCTTCCATAACTGCAATCTCCTTGCTCCAATTTCTTATCATAATCCCATGCATTCTGGAAAAAATCTGGCTCCATCTTCCCTACAGCCTCCCATTAAGCTGTTGCTGACAGCAATAAAATCTATCTTCTCGGCCTTGTCTCTAAGACAGAATAAACTCAATCCTCTCAGCCTTTCTTCATACCTGCTGTTCTCCAGTTTACAACAGTGATGCAAAAGCCAGCTGAGCTCAAGGCCAGAGAAAATGAGATAGGTTGAAACACAAAATGTAAGAAAAGTTATTTCAAAAGTTTGGAAGCCTTTCTTCCTTTTCAAACAAGTAGTCCAGCTGGGCCTTCAGAGCACAGCTGTGTCACTACCAGTTGTCTCACCAACAAAGTCTAACTGTAGGTACCAGATGACATTTCCAGAGGGAATTCCATGCATCCACATTCCCACCATTTACATTTACCACCCTGTGGCTTTTAGTCTTCAGTACAGCAACAGCCATGCAGCTGCATTACCAAACACCTCAAGAGGACATGGCTTGACATCTGTGCAGGACCAAGTGGGAAGTGTTGGTCAGTGATACCTGCAAAAGATGTGGGATACACCCACACAGTGTCTTGTGGTTGGCTATTGTGCTCATGGATGAGTGCTCCCACTGTGGATAAGCTGCACTGTGAGGGCAGGAGTGAGATCTGTTTACCATGGCAGTGTCACTCCTCCTGGACTCCAAGTTTAAAGGGGTCAGTCAGTTCTCCTTTGAACCACACACATTTCCACAGAAAGGTCTCCAGCTGGTCAGTTCGACCCCTGCCTTAATCATTCTGGCTAACTCAGCACCACAGTAACACCATGCCACTGGGTCAGCTTCGAACATTTTCTTCATACCAAGCATGAGCTTAAAAAGCACCCCCCAGATGTTTCATTCTATTATCACAGAATATTAAGGTGTTGGAAGACCTTCAAGATCATCTAGTCCCATCCCCTCTACCATCGGCAAGGACACCTCCCACCAGACCAGGATGCTCAAGGCTTTATCCAACCTGACTTTGAACACTGCCAGGGTTGGGGTATTCACAACCTCTTTGGGTAATCTGTTCCAGTGTCTCACCACCCTGACAGTAAAAAACTTCCTAACATCAAATCTAAATTTCCTCTCTTTCAATCCACCCATACCCAACCACTAACTACTTTTGTTCTGATCTTCTGAATACATATAAGGAGTGCTAGTATTTTTAAAACATTCTCATGAAGAACAATATCATAAATGCATGCAAAACGCCTGAAAGGTTTCAGTCCAAAACGTAGATAAAAGCCCTTGGAAAATAAGGGGTTTGCAACCAAAACATCAACTTCAGCTTTATTTCAACAGTATTATGTGGCTCTCAGATTAAGGGAAAAAAAAAAAACAAGCCAACAGCAAGCTAGATTACCCTACCAGATGATAGTTTGGTTTTAACTATCCTATGCCAAATTTTTATTATTTTTTTTTTTGCTTTGCATGTTAGTCACTGGCCTACCCCAGACAGACAAGAAGCCTCTTCTTGCAGCACCTGATCCAAAAGCTGTCTCTTGATGATTCATGTAGAATTTATCCTGGCACTATAATTCCCCTTGGCTTTCACCAGCCAAACCACCCACTAGGTTTGGAGATCAATGGACTTCAAAGTTAAAAAGCTCCAATTTCTTTCCTGGCCCATACTGAATAGTTGGAAAGAAATGACCACCTCTGGACTGGCCTTCACCTTGCTTGGCTCTCAGGCTTTTTGCAGTGACCTGACAAACACTTGTAATGCCACAGGGAACATGAATTGGCATTTTTCTAATATATTCACACAGGTCTAATGACCAACTCAGAAACTGAAGTTTGGTAAAGTTCTTTACACTCTTGAAGTTTGTGATTCACTGTTCATCCAAAGTCATGACAGAGGACTTCAGTCAGATGTGACTATTAAACTCCTGGCTATGAAGATTATTGTGCCCTACTTCTCAAAGCAGCCACAAAACCCAATACCACAACACTCAGATCTGACTCCAGACTCTAAGCAAGTTTGCAAGCCAGTATGCAACATGCCTCAGTTTGCACATCTGAAGGCAGCAGTGACTAAGCTGTAAGCACTTAAATATACAAAGCATTTTAGTTTGGAAGACAAAACTAAATCCCATTGAGGAAATATGCTCTAGTGAAACATACAGATCTTTGTTGGTACAAAGTAAGCAGGATTTGGCTCTAACCACTGTCATCTCAATAAATCTTTCATTGCAATTCGGTCCTGCACACATTTCTTGTAAATTATTTCATACTTCAGGGATAGCCTCCAAATCAATGGGGTCTCCTCATCTTGTTTTGTTATCAAGCTATTTTTAATTAACGCATATGAGCAGCTTCTCTGTAGCTAATCAAAGCTCATGTATTAGAGCCCAATTAATGTAGGAGTAAGATATGAAATGAGCATAGACTGAATCTTCCAAAGGCATAAACTACATCAAGGGCAGACCTTGCTGTAATCCAGTCCTCCTCAGCAGCACTTACACAGCACAGCTGTAAATGTCAGAAATAGTGTATTTTGGATTAAGCACAGTAGAATAAATTTCAATTCCTAATGAAGAGAGCCACTAGTACCACCTGCATTTTAGAAAAAGTACTTCATTATACAGTTTTCCCTTACTATCTCATTTCTTCTATTGTTTTAGTAAGTTTGCCACCAACACTGAAAACCACTTACCCATTTCAGGAGAGAATTCTACCTCCCCCTTAACTGGGTCCTGGATATGATTCCCAAGAGAATTTCCTATCTTACTCTCTTTCTGTTGCAGCTCAGATACATGAACTGGCCCCCGTGTAAAACGGGGGTAGAATTTTTTGGGGAATGGCCTCTGAGGTTCCAGCCCCTTGATGGGCACATTCCTGAAGGATTGGTTCTCTTCACTGAAGTTGAAATAAACAAAGAGCAGCAGTGTCCAGGTCACGGATGTGAAAAGGCACCCATAGCAGAAATAGCGCAGTGTGACACTTCCCATTGTAGACTTAGCATCGTTGGGGACCCATCCTCAATTTCCTGAAAAAGAGTAGAAACACATTTTGAATGTTACCTCTTACCTCACACAGTCTGTGCATTAGGAAATGGACTCTATAGGTTATTCTTCCATTGAATGATTTCTGGAATTTAAACTTTAAGCCCTTAAGAATTAAATCCCTTTGCACTTTCCCATTCAAAAAAGAAACATGACCAGTTTGCACATTTTGTGTGGATATCACTGCTTTAAAATATGAACTGAACAATCACTAAGAGCCCAATGACACACTACAATGAAAGGCAAAAAATATTAACTTCTCCTCAGCATAGTTACATAATTACCTCTCTTTCACAACAGTATATTCCTACTATGCCTGCAATCATTTAAACATAGAATTATTCAACTAAATATTCACACTGGGAATTCACTCTTCGGAATCACTAAATGGCTGAGGTGGAAAGGGACTTCTGGAGGTCACCCTCTCCGACCCCCTTGCTCAAGCAGAGCCACTTCGAGACAGTTGCCCAGGAATATGTCCACATGTATCCATTTTTGTAGCATGGAATGAGAGAACATGGACTCAAAAAAGCTCCACAGCACAGTCACTGTTGCCCCAAATTTTAGAACAGTCATCACAAGTGTCCCAGAAATTCCAGAAAACATGGGGTGCAACTCAACAACACAGAGCACCAAGACAGTGACATTTACAGATACTCTTCTCCACAGAAATGAAACAAATATGGGACAGGACAAGAGCCAAAAGCTCTCAGGTAATTTACTGGGTTCCTGCAGGCCTCTGCAGACTCCAGAAGGGTTTCCATACTCTCTAGATGAGATGCTCACCTGGAGCTGGAAGGAAGCAACCCAGACTAGAGTTGTCATTTAGAAATCCATCCACTAAGACAATTTTCCCAAGCTACATTGAAAGTTACTATCACAGGCAAAACCCTGAAGTGAAGCATATGAACCTGATGATAATATTATATTTATGGCCCAGGAGAATTCAGTAGACTTTCTGCAACTACTCAAATCTAAGAAGGTTCAAAAAAGCCCCACCTTAAAAATTATACAGATCAGTTCCCAAAAATGAGAAAAAACCCCACTGACTCAAAGAATTCGATTTCTCTCATGTGGCAAATAGCAAAACAGAACATTTATGAGTATAAACAGACTATTCCCTTCTCAACATGGAGAATTACGAAACAAAGGTAAAAGGTGTTCATGATCCCAAAGAAACCTATAAAGATCCCACTTATTTCGCAATGTAATTCCAAGTCCTGAGTGACTTGCATCCAAAAAGAATATCTATCAAGTTCAAGCTCACATTTCCCAGACTGCAGCAGGTCATCATCTCCCAAGAATAAAACATCCACAGAGTAAAACTAAAAAAAAAAAAAAAAACACACCCCACCCACAACCTCCTTCAAAAATAATTTACCCATTATTCTTACCATGTCAAACTCCCTCACTTCTGCAAAGCAACAATCTACACAGCAGTTGAGCATAAGGATCTTAAAAAGGTCTTAAAAAGGGCTTAAATCTCTCTCTGACCCTGTGCACACAGATGAATTGCACACACTGTAAAACAGGCTCTTTCTCTAACACTGTCACACGAAAATCTTGCTGCTTAGCTGTAAAGCCATGAAATTAGTCAGGCACCAAATGCTCTGGGGCAGAAATGATTTAAGAAAATCCTCATTCTAGCTAGCAGAATAGGTTTACCAGCTGGAGAAGTACACATCACCAATCCCCAGTGCCTTAGCCCTCTTCTAACTGTAGTCAATGATCCTACCAAGGGGAATCTCAGGACAGAAAAAGCACGTGAGGCTGCACAGGAGCAAGAACAGATAAACAGTTACATCCTCTCATTACAGTAATTCTTCTTGCCAGACAGTCTGCAATTAATACTTATCCATAAAAGAAGATCTGGGTGCTTGCCAGGTTCTTTTTGCATGGCCACAAGAAGGTCATCTGCTGGAAGAGTTGTCCAAGCCCAACATACTGCTCCTCTAAACCTGCTAGCATGCACTTGCACTGTGGAACAGAACTGTCCTACTAAGATAAAAATTGCTCTAACAGAGAAGGAACCTTTCTATTGCAGAGCTATTTAAAGATACACCTACACTGCAGCTTGCAGAGAAAAAAACCAAAGATAATCCTTTCTATCTCTGGGAACAGTAGGAAGACAGGCACACAGAGCACAATTCATCACGGACTAAGTAATTCCCTAGCTCCTGGCATCTCTTCTACAGCTCAGAGCTACACCTGGCACCTCCAGCCACACTTAACATCAAAGTTTGCTGTGACTGACATCAGACATACTCAGATTAAAGAGGAAGGGAAAAATTAGTAATCACCAGAGTGAGCAGACTGCTGTACATCCCTTACATCTCCACAAAAAACCCTCTGACCAGGCTGAAATCTCATGCTTGGTTATTGTTGCAAAGGTAACAAATCCAAACCAGAGTGTGGTATTATTTCCACGTTGTCTTTGCTAGACCAGACCTGCTTCACCTGCTTTTGCTCTCCTTCACTGTTTTGCAAAATGATACAAAGGTTGAGATACTGCATTTATACCAAATGCCAGAGCCTCCACAATGCACAGAACTCTGCCCTTTCAGCACCTTGCTATTCAACCAAGACATTAGGCAATTTATTTGGCAGAAAAATACAGACTTGTTATTTAGGCAGTTTTGAAGGGAGAATGGAAAAACATTAAACCCTGGGTATAAAAAGCACATTGAGACTTATTAGTTTACTTTATTCACCAACATAGTTTGAAATCCTATGGATTTCAACCACTTCTACCATTTAAGAAGCCACAGGAGTCACAATCTGCATCAGAGCTGCACAATCCAGTTTTAGACAGTTTTAGGTTGACCATGACTTCTTACAGATGTGTTTTAGGCCACAGGAGGTTTTCTAGTCCTGAGCCATGTCAGTCCTGCTTGAGGCCTGCCCTAAGGAATGGGAAGAACCTTTCCAGCCCTATACTTTTATGTATACAAAACACAATCATATTAATAAAATTATATGATTCTATGATAATATATCTCTGCCTCTCCTCAATATAACATGAAACAAGAATCCCTTCATTCATTTCAGCATGCAACAAAAAACCCCAACACTTTGATAAACACCATAAGAAGGGAGGAGACAAAATTTCATCTGGTCACAAAGACCAGGAAATAAACAGTCCAGAGCCTGTCACTCAAGCCTCGGTTCTCACCTCATCCATCTCCCTAATCCATGACTTTCTTCTGCAAGTCACCGAGACACAGTAAATAAAAGCCTTGCCCTGTCCAGGCACCTTTGCTCTCCAACATAGTAAAGTCTTTTAGGAAACATTCTTTGCCAATTCACCCAACAACTCTCTTTGCCTGTGCATGGTCACAATACCACAATAATGGTCTAAAACATCCATCCTCTCCCAGCTGGATTCTCCAAGCAGGATTTCAAAACTGAAACAAAGCCAAAACATTCTTTTTGTGAATTTATTTATTCCTCGCTTTGGGTTTGGGTTTGTTTTTTTCACATGGAGACAAATTGTTCCTGAATAGAGGACATGGAAAGGATATGCCTTTCAAATCCAGAGTATTAGGCTCTTTCTCTGCCCTGATACATGCCACACGAGAAAAACAGATTATATGTATTTTTAACTCAACAGCCTAAAGCTCTGCTAACACAAGCACAGCTAGCAGGTTTGAACAGTTAGACAGAAACAACTGATATCAAAAAAGCTGAATTGCATTATTCAGATAACAGTGTCAATGTCCTTGTAAGAATAATTTTCACCTATGCAATAAGTACTGCAACACAGAGTCCAGTCACCAATAAACTGCTATTTGGACAGTACAATTAAAGGTCATTTCTACTTATTTATTCAAGTGCAAGCAAAAATACTAATGCCACAAAAGAATAATTTATGATTCAAACACAGCAAGAAGAAATGTTTCACAATACAGTTCCTCACAGATTTTAGTGGAAATTGAGACTAGACTTGAGGAGTCTGTCACGTATCTCCTTCACTTCTGAAAAGCAATACGGCTGCCAAAAGTAAACAATTCTCTTTCCCAAAAACTCCTGTAGTAAAGAACATCTAGAATGAACAGAAGACATTTCCTCTCCCTTGGCAATACTGGTGCTTCCATGGCAAGCAATAAAAGACAACACCATTAAGTATCTTGCAGGCATTTCTTCCCAGGCACAAGGCCCTAGTGACAGCTCATGGCTGTTTGCATTGCTGTACTTTAGGAATCAAGAAATACTTCAACATGACAAACATAAACCATTCAAGGTGGCAGCATCTCCTACATCAGAAAATTACAATCCATGTTGGAGGCAACTGGGAAGGAATCAAGAAATACTTCAACATGACCAACATAAACCATTCAAGGTGGTAGCATCTCCTACACCACAAAATTACAATCCATTTTGGAGGCAACTGGTATGATCAAGAAAGGAAAAAAAAATAATCTTATAAGCTGCCCCCATCAGCATCGGCTTAGAAGAGACCAAGACTGAAAGGCACAGTATTCTGAGAATTTCTAACCAAATATTCTGCTTTTCAGTGTCTCTCTTGTTGCTCTGTTTTGACTGTCATGTATTTATTGCCTGACAGTTTTCCTTTGGCAAAGCCTTGGAACTGAGTTTGCAGACCCACATGTAAGAAATGCCAAGAGTAAAATATTCCTCTCTAATTTCCATGAATTCCAGTTCAGAAGTCTCAGTTCCTTGCACAAGTAGTAAATCATTGATTTATTTTTTTTTAAAGAGAACTATAAAGGTTAAATATTAGTAACTCATTAAAAGTCTCTCTAAGTCAATCAATTGCAAAGCTGAAGAAACCCTAGAGGTTTCTGAAGAAAGGAGCTGAAGAAATCCTAGTTGAGGTCTGAAGAAACCCTACAGGTTTCTGAAGAAAGGAACTGAAGAAAGCCAACAGGAGCCTACCTGCCAGACCTGAGCTGCAGTGATTACTGTACAATATGATTTTCATGTCACACCAGCTTCTTGTAGCATACTTACAGTCTGAGCTGCAGTGATTACTGTACAATATGCTTTTCATGTCACACCAGCTGCTTGTAGCCTACTTACAGCACCAGAACAACATTCATTTCACACACCAAACCCAGTAACATTCACAATCATTTGATAACTGGCCCAACAAGGATACAGCTGTGTTCCCCCAGACAGTCAGTCCAGAAGAGTTTGTTGTTAGTAACCTGTGCAGCTCTCACTAACACTGGCCCAATGTGCTGGCCTTCAATATTTTTAATGGAAAAAAAAAAGCCAACCACACTCCACAATATTTTGGCTTAAAGAGCAATATTTGCTACAGACTCTATGACCTGCCACTGCTTTAGCACTGACATCTGCTTGGATTAACCTCAGCAGTTTAGTAAACACACCGTATGACTAGATATTTCATAACTGTGCCAAAACTCATGTTTGTCAGAGGTCAAACAGAGGATCAGACTGACCTCAAGATTTTTGAAATAGGAGTAAGAATTATTTGAGAAAACCTTAAAGTCTGCTTGTAGTTTTTCCAAGAACAGCTTTTCTTCTTAAAAAAAAAGTACAAAAAAAAAATGAAGACATACATAACTCATACTACCCAGGTTCCCTGCAAGACTGCCTGTGTATTTTGGAACTGTACTGAGGCAAGAAACAGATGTGTGTAATCTTCATTTTTAAAGAGCATTCTAGTAAAACAAATATAAAAAATAATAATTAAACTACTTTATCTTTCTACAGAGTATAAAGATAATTTGCTGTACAACCTTTTACAGATGCTTTTAATTTTTACTTCCTTATTTATTTGGAGAGCAAAACACAAGAATATAAAATAACACTACTAACAAATGCAATTTTGCTCTTGTAATAGCCTTAGCTCTTTATATATTTCTTGGCCTCCAAGCTGTTATAGCTACCTCACTCCTCTTCCAAAACAAGCATCAGCATGAACAGGCTTTCCTATTTTCTGGCTGAATCACTATCAAACAACAGCATTAACAGTACAATGAACAGAAGCCAGATTAGGAAGTACAAGTCCAATAATACACTCATCATACAAACAGAGATGCTATTCACAGGACCTTCTGCACTTTCATGAGAATTATTTTTTTCCAGGCATCCTTTCCACTGCAATCTCTCTCCTAAGGGCGAGTCACAGTTAACAGACCAGCAAAAAGGGACACCTTAGGCAGCTTCTGCTTCACACATCCCTAGGAGCAACATCCGTTGAACACTGAGTCAGAACAAAAGCAATAGATGCTTCCAAATGGAAGTGTTTTGTGTGCTCCAGAATCCAAGCAACAAGCCAATTTAACTCCTTCTCAACAAGGCCTCCTACTGATTAACACCAAGTTGGATCTATCTGACAGTTTGTTTTTAATTAAAAACAGCCACTAATTTTTGACCTTACAGAAAGATGGGTGATTGCACTTCATGAATCAAGTGGCTATTTTTGACACAATGCAGGCCTGCAGGAACCTGCCCAGTGACATTCAGCAAGGACAAACACCAAGTCCTGCACCTGGGACAGACAAACTCCCTGGCCACTGACACAGCCTGGGGAACAGCCCTGCTGAGGACCAGGCAAGGTCTGGCCACACATGAGCCAGCAGCATGTCCTTGCAGCAAGGGCAGCTAACAGCACAAGGCTTCTCCCCAGGAGCACAGCCAGCTGACCCAGGGATGCAATTACACTGCCCCACACAGCACCCGTGAGACCACAGGCAGTATTGTTCCCAGTTAAGGATTTTCCAGTACAAGACAGACATCAGTAAACTGGAGTGAGACCAGTGAAAGGCCAACAAGATGGTCCAGGACAGGAACAGATGCTCTGTGAGGAGAAATTGAGGATGCTGAGCTCCTTCAGCCTGCAGAAAAAATGGCTTTGGGGTGGGACTTAGCAGCCTGTTGCTGCCTGCAGGGATGGTACCAAGCAAACCACCAGGTTATTTAGTGAGGTGCAAGGTAGGGGAAAGAAACAGCTAAAAAAGACTTATGTAAGTTCAGTGACAGCAGCCCTCATTCACAGAAATATCCTGTGGACCACAGGCTGTCCATTGCATAAGATCACTGTTCCCATTCATTTTAATGAGATGACACACTGAGATCTATTTTTAATTAGCCTCTGCAAGTCCCTTCTAAATTCAACTTTAAACTGTTGGCTCTCAAAGCCAACAGTCATTTCAGCATAGCTACACAAATCCATGTCATACCATCTAAAATAAATCCTACTGGAATGAATACAAAATCTTAAGCAACACTTTACAGATAATCTTCAAATACCAATAACCCTAATTATACTTTACAGATTAAGAAAGGCACATTGATAGATGAGTTGCAGGAATTGCTGAAGACTTATGAAATTATATTATGAGTATACTAAGTCTGAAAAGTATAAAGCGTTTTAGGATAAATTTAAAAATTCATTTTCTATGTGTCTTCAGGTTCTCACCCCTCACTATTTCTCCAGTGTCAAATGACTCACTTATATACTCATTTGTATTTCAGCCTTTGGACTTAAACCAGAGATGTCTAAATATTGCATAGGATCATTTTTAAACTTGTGAACTATACACTGAAACACCTCCTCTAGGAACATAACTTTGCTTATCAAGCTTTTTGGAATTTCTCCACTCCAGTAAAAAAGCTTTACCCAGCAGACTGCCACACCAGAGTGAATGCAAACACTTCAGCATTTTTATAATAAAAATGTGAAGTTCTTTCTTTACCAACTTACATTTAAAATGCTTCCTTAAAGAAATTTTCAATTATCTCCTGCAGTAACATCTTTCACTTCTTTGTCAACAGTAAAACATACTGAGGTACTTCCTTACTGATAAACAATACCTTTCTCCCCACATATTCCTCCTCTCCAAGGAGAGAATTTCACAAGGACTCTCATTTAAGGACACAATTTTGAAAAAACACAGTTACAAGTTTCAGAAAGAAGTTGTTTCGTAAGTTGGGATCACATGCTAACAAACAACTGAAAAGAACACCAGGTTTAGTTACAACCAGTGGTACAACACTGCATCAAGAAAAGTAACACAATAGTCCAGTCTGATTAGAGAAAGCAAGTACACTTGGATTAGAAACATGAGCTTACCCAAATCCTAGTGCTCAATACTGAGGAAATAAGTGCTATACAGTAGACAGTTTCATGCTGCTGCAGTGTCCTCATTCCCCTCCAAAAAGAGCTACTTGTTTCCCAAAGCACAGCTATAAGCAAGAAATTTCCTTACCTATCCCCCTGACAAACACTGATCATAGGGCTGCTCAGCTGGATGTTACTTTAAGCCATCTGGCACACAAATACATGTCATGCCATTCCCAGAGTCCTAAAAATACCTTCTTCCTTTTTGCTGCTAACAAATACTTTCTTCTAATTCAAACAGCAAGATTTTCTTTTCATCAGGAAAACTACCTCTCAAGGAAGCCAGAATTTTCATGCACTGTCTCCAAAAAGAGACGCAATACAGCCCTTCTTTCTTCACACACAGCTTAGAAAACAGCCAGATTAAAAAACCCACACTGACAACTTGTTCTTCAATGCATCTCTCTCACAGCAAAGACCCACACATCTAAATATTAGCAGAACAACTATATGCACTACATATAAATGCAAAACCTAAGAGAGCTTACAAGGTCAGCTACACACAAGTAAGCTGCTTAATACCTTTTCTGAATGTTTAAAATCTACTTAGCTCTTCCTCACATTTCATGTCTGCAAAGCTCACCAAAATACCAGTAAAAATGAGGATGCATTGCAAGCTAATGGGATCAGTCACACTTCTGCAGGAACAGCTGAACTGGAGAACCCTCACCTTTTCCAGAAGAGTCGGCACTGGAGCACAGTGCAAGGTTACACAGGGAGAGCACACTGGCTGCAGCAGCAGTCAGATCCACTCGGTGTCTTCATTCCCACTGAACAATAAACCGCTGAGCCGGAAACTTAACACTTTGTGGCTTGCAAATCCTAACTGGGAATGGGTAACAAACAGAGGCCAATTTGGATGGGCCTAGGACACCAATGCTGCAAGGTTATTTCTCATTTTCTCACTGCATACACTGCCGCAAAAGTGCTGATATAAAAAATAACCATAAATGTAGAAAAATATCTCTTTTAGCCTTTTTTTTCTTTTTCCAGCTGACACATGATCCACATGTATTCACAGATTTGGGATTATAAACACGGTCAGTTTCCTACCACTCATGAGAGAAGCATAATTAATCAGTGGAATTCTTCATCATCATATCAATTGGTTAGACCATAGTAATGCTAGAGAAAAAGGTCATTAAATTGTATAAAAATGTCAATTCTAAAAATTCCTTTACTCCTTATTTTCCAAATCAGTAGTCATTTTCCAAACCGCTAGTAATTGTATAAAATCTCCAGATTTTGACTGAAATTTTTGAAGTATGCTTTCTGTTCATCTTCAGAAATTCTCATCAAAAGCACTTTGGGCTTTTTTTCCAGTCTTTTACAAGCAAAGTAAAAAACACATTTTCCAATTCTTAAAAAAAATAAAATATTCAAAAATTCAGACCATTTCTACAGCCCCTCTGCCAAAAAAGCTGGCAGCAAATTTGGCAGCAAAACAGGCCTCACTCAAGTATTTTTGAGCAGGACAATGGTAAGAACTGTGGTTGACCAGTCTCAATGTCAAACCTGTGACTACTGACCATGGACACTGCATTTTGCACAAGCTGCAAATTCCAGTTCTGCAGTAGCTCCTCTACCACCCACTTGTGAGGAACTCAGTACTGAAATCAACAGCTGTGAACAAAAAAAAAAATACATGAATATATCTGCCAGCTCACACTAGAGACTTCACAAGACTCTACCCAAACATGTATAAGTAAAACCACTGCAATTAAGTTACTATTAGTACTACAGAATTGGAAACTGTCTTAAAGACAAAGGTTACATTGCACCTTATCCTGCAGCATCAGATTACAGAATTCCTAGACCTGCATGCCTACTCTCCACAAATCATACAAGCCTAATTCATTTCTCTTTCTGCAGGACTTTCCAATAGGCAGAAACTTACATGAAAATACAATAAATTGCCCTTGAAACTTCATTTGGTTAGCCCAGGATCAAACATCTTTATGGAAGCTGAGCAACTGATATTAGCACAGAGATACTACCCATTTACAAGAACCCCCAGGAAAAAAGAACAGGCTGAAATATAGCCCCAGAGCTAAGGGTGAGGTTAAAACAAGTTACTGTTTAAATCCTCAAACCACCTCTGAAAGGAAAATATTTAACTCATCCTAAACTGCTCAGAGTTCTTAATCCTGTGACATTTTTCCACGCTATTAAGAGATGGCACTACCCTAGAGATTTCCTCAACACACCATGTCCTGAGGTTTTCTGGGATGGCCATTGTTAAAATAAAATAGAAGTGAAAAAGTACTAAAAGCAGGCATTGAATTGAACTCAATGTCCATTTGCATTTCTCATGTCCAGAAACAAAGGTCACTTGGAATTTTTCACTCCAAGCTTTAATAGAGTGCACAGTATCCATGCCATTTGGAACTTTTATTTTTCCCAGTGAGAAACACTGGGATAGACCAAAACTTTGCAGTCTTCTAGCTTTGTATTCATTTCCACACAAGAAGTTTAAAGTAATTTCTGCACACAGGTTTCTCTGTATACCTTCATTTTCTCACTAATGTCTCCAGCCCTCAACATGAGAGAGGAATCCTAAGGATATAAACCTACATGTTCTCTCTTCAACTCACTGACTGCACCAGGACATCTGTGCAGTTATCAGACTGACACATGGGACATTCTGGTTGAACTATTTGCTCTGCTACAGATTTTGATGAGATTCTCAGCAACTCAGTGTCTCAGCTCTCCCTATAAAACCTGATGCACTAAGGCAACATCCTTTTATTGTTGGATTAGAACAAGTCATTAGCTGAAAGAGATTGTACTGTCTCTAATGGGAACAAACGTCTAGAAGTCACACCAAAAGTTAATTTTCTTTGTCTTTCATTCCTTCCCCATGATTGTACAGGCTCAATCTCTCCTCTTCCAAAGAAATCCCTTTCAGGAAAGAGTTGTGGACCACTCCTTTTCCATCCCCTCTTGATCACTTCTACTTATCTATTGCCAATGTTGCTAATGGGAAAACATACTCAGAATTTTGATGTTGAAATCACAGATGTTGCAACAAAATGAACAGCAGACCAAAAATACATTTTCCCACTTCACTAGGAGCCATGCTTCCCAGCACACTGCTAGCAGTGAGGGTTAATGAGCAATTCAAAACTTGGTCTTCTCTTGGCTCACAGGCTGTGAGTCTTGGCATCTGCTGACACCAGAGATAAGAGATTTATGCTAACTGACAAAACTAAGGTATTCCAGGAAAATGAAAACTAAAGAAATCACTTCTAGAAAGCATATTCAGTAACAAACACGAGAAGTATCAACACAGACAGTGACATCCTTTGTTCTTGGTGTTACACTTCAGGAATTGGCAAAATAGTCAGAACACCTACAAAGATTCATTCATGAGGGGCTGTGAATCAAAACAGGATAGTTTCTGCTTTGTGGAAAAGGATCTCTGTTTTAATCAAGGCCACCTCCAAGGTTTAAAGCATCTAATTTAATCCTTGTCTGCACAAGAAAATGTGTCATTTAGCCAAGCAATTTTTGGATGGTTCTACATAAAGTAGAAAGAAGACCTCCATGAACATGATTCTGACATTCATTAAGTATTTGCTTAAATCAGCTTGGCACATAGCAACCCTTCACTGAGGTACCTCCCTTTCAGCATGCCTCTGCAAGTTTATTAGCTCATCCTGTCCATTTAAAATTCAATTTATTAAATGGTGCAGTGTCTCATAGTTGGAGGTCTGAGGAATGACAAAGTTATTGGAGGTAAGCAGTTACCTCCCATCAGCCACTCTGCAACACTTCTTCATGCACATATTCCTTCCCTCTTACACAGCAAGAGAAATTATTTTTGTCAAGGTAGATTGCTTCACAGCAAGAGAGATTAGAGCACAAATGAGAATAGTGACTGTAGCAGAGCTGATAAGGTAAAATTTGTTAGTCACAGCAAACTTCAATCTCAGACATGCAGAGCTTGCAATGCCACAAGAGAGAAAACCACAACAGCTCCCCTGCTCCAAACCAGCTCCAAAACAAACAGAGCCAGCAAAGACATCAGAGACCCATGAGCAGTATAGGATAGGGGGGTCTGGACTCCTCCCTGACCTGCACACCTATTTCTTCCTCAGACTATAAAGCACAGAGCAGGCAGTACCAAGTCCTGATGCTCCCTGCATCAGGGGTCTCTAGTGTAAACAGTGGAAAAGCTGATTCACCCCAGAGCACTGCACTCCACTTTCCACATGCAAAGGATGTGGCTGCCAAAACCCTACACTGCAAAAGGGCTTGAGATACAAGACACCACTCTTACAGGCACTTCACAACATACTCCACATTTCACTAACACCATCAGTTATTTAATCTACAGACTTAATATCATCTCAGGGAAGAAGTTCGGAAGTTGATATAACAAAATATCTGAAACTTACTACACCTGAAGTCACCTTTTGACTGAAACAGTACTATCAGCTTCCAAATCTTCCCCCTTTTTGCTGCAGTGTATTTCTGGTTTTTACAGAGTTTTCAAAATAAAGTCATTACACTAATTACTACACAATGCTGACTCACAGGAGAAACATGCTAGAACACAGCTGAAGGATGTGGTGCACACTATTAACTTGTACACAAAAATGAGCTGAACAAATGCTTTTGCTCATGCTGCAGCAGCCAAGGCCTCTGTACTGACAGTACTCTATACATTAACATGGTAGCTGCAACAGCAGATGCATTCATCTCCATAAGGCACCATATGTTTTGAAAAGATACCTTAAATAATAAGGCAGTTTATCTACCTCCCACACTCTAACAGGGATTGAAACAGACCCCACCTCTGTAATACTTTTTGAGAAAATAAATTCCCGCACTTGAAATACATGAACATACTTTTGCTCTCTAACTGCAAGAAACACAGTTGTATTGCAGCACCTCTCCCAAATGAATAGCACTAAAGGAAATTCCTTGATTTTAGGGGGTACCTGTAACTGCAGTATCACCTCAACAAGCAGATGAAACTGTTCAGGAAGTTGATAAACAACTGTCACAGAAAGGAATTTTTGTAATCTTGGAAAGTTTTAGCTTTTCTCTTCAGCTGGAAGTTCCCCTTTATTTCTTTGCTTCAGTAATCAACACACAGCTGCCACTGAGCAGAACTCAGCCTGCCAGCTGCTCTGACTGCAACTGTTTTACAGGACCTTCCAAGGCAATGTAACTAAGGAACCATCCTCCTCTGTTCTTTCTTGCTGGAAGATTGAAAGATCTCCATTTTTACTATTTGCTTCTAATCTCATTTATGTGACCCACTCATGCCCTATAGCTACCATTACTTGGGGCACTCATCACTTACTAAAAGAAATACAAATAAATTTTCAAAATACTAACAATTTATCTTTATTTCCCTTGCCTTTCTGTTTCAGGGCTTTCTGCCTCCTAGAAAGCCTGAATCACACCTACTGTGATTCAACATCACTATGAAAATGATGATCAGATTCACCCGTTCTCATAACCTGCTGTCACACAGCAGCTTCTCAGGAACTCTATCCAGTTTCACTCCTATGCATAATGGAGTATTGATTTGCATCCTTTGAGAAAGTGATTAGATAGTAGAAGACAGGCAACAGGCCCTAAAATCTGCAGTCAGACTCTCTTAAACCAGAACACATGCCACTTAGCCTGCTGGCATCCTCCTCTGAGGCAGAGAGACAAAGGCTCATTAGAGCTGCACTGTTATTTCTTTCCTTCCCTGCTGAAGAAGAGCTCCTAAAACTCTGCAGGAGCTTATCTTACCCAGAGATGAGGAGAAGCTTATGCAGAAGGCATGCAGCTCTTCAGAGACAGTTATACTGGGGGAGGCCAATTGCTTGTTAATCAAAAGCCTCTTATCTGGAACCACCTGGACATTTATGCTGTTCTAAAATGAGGCCTAGGAAATCCCAGCTGGACTATTTCACATATTTAGAGGTTCTCTACAGGGTAGCAGAGCGGAAACATACTGTCAGGGAGAGGTTAGTACCATCCTTTCCTGGGCACAGCCTGCACTTGGATCAGCTTAAGCTAATCAGAGATGTCTGGGAACAGGCTTCCTATTAAGATGACATCCATATGAAAGGGGGGAAAAAAAGCAGACGCTAGACCATAAAGCATTCAAGAATATTTAATGTCACTTACAGACTACTCTTTCTAAGTAAGGACAGAAAGGATTTGATCTTATGCTGAAAAACATTTTCCAGGAAAAAACCAAAGCATATTGGCAGAGTGCTGACAATCCTGCCCACCTGCACAATTACTGTGCTGGCACTGAGAGATTTCATCATTCCTTCAAATGGAAAGCAATGCTCTGGACCAAACGAATAAAGCACAGATTGTTTACAGAGCAGTAACAAAGCCAGGTCACGAGATTTGGGGGGGAGTTTCCAACTTTGGAAGAGTAGGGGCTGCACTTTGTATGTCATTATACAATAAAGTTCTGTAAGGTCTACTGCAGCTAGCCTACAACTGGTATTAAAACCAGCTCAGAATACAGTTTGGCAGAGATGCTGTAAGAGACCGCATCAGTGTTTTAATTACTCTTCACAGCAGTTTCAGGGCTGAAACCTACAAGGCAGCAAATGAAGGTGAAGCAGCTGTCTGGATGAGAAGCTTATGGACACAGTGTTTGGATCCAATGCCACACTAGAGCAGAGAAGTCTGATCTGCTAAGCTCCCCACTGCCAGCAGCACAGAGCTTTTGGTTGCTCACTCAGCTCGGTCTGTTTTCTCACAAACAAGTGACCAGAAAACCTTTCTTCTGCCTTGCAAGCCACTTGGAGACAGTTAATTTGCTTCGGTATGTTCTGCTGCAGCCTTCCTTATAAGCTTGAACAAAAAAAAATACCATATGGCAAACAACGAACTGACTCGAAGGGCTGGAGACCAGTCAAAAAGAATAATACATATTTGCTAAGAGGAAAAGGGAAAGTCAACGTTGCAAAGCAGATACTGAAAATTACAATAACAAAAAAAAAAAAGGAGAAACAGTTTAAAAATAAATGTCCCGGTCACACCGATGGGAAAGCTTTAACACCCGGAGGGGGCAGAGAGCAGCGTCTGCCCTCGGCCTGCGAGGGAATCAATGAGCGGAGCAGAGCCAGAAGCTCAGGGAGGACGGCGGCACAGCCCCGGGCACCGGCGGCACAGCCCCGG
>NW_008653734.1:28267-28930 GCF_000695815.1 Acanthisitta chloris | reverse complement strand
CCTTTTTCCTTTTTTTTCCCGCTTTTTCCTTCCCCTTTTTCCCTTTTCCCCTTCCCGTCCCATTTTCGGTTTTCCTTCTTCCCCTTTTCCTTTCCTCTTCCTTTTCTCCTTTCCATTTTCCCCTTCCATTTCCTCCATTTCCTTTCCCCCATTTCCTTTTTCCCCATTTCCCGTTCACCTTTCGTTTTCCCAGCCCTTCACCAGCCCAGCTCTGTTCCTCGTATGTGTCCCCCAGAACTGCTCCTTGGGAAGTGACCTGACTGCTGTCCCCACGTTGCTCCCCCCAGGACACCTGTGGCTTTTCCGCGATGCAGGGACCAACGATGGACTCCTGGTCAACCAGCAGGAGCTGTTCGAGGTGGCCCCAAACGTCACCAATGCTGACATCACACTGCCAGGTAAGGGCCAGGACCACCTGTGCCCTGGAACAAGGGTATGGAACTCAGTGTGAGGAGTGGTGAGGAATCAGGTCCTCATGGATTGGAACCTGCTTCGGGCACAGGAGGGGCTGGTGAGGGGCTGTGGGTAGAGCTGTGTTGTGGGTAGAGCTGGTGGCAGACCTCTCCCATGAGGAGTCTCCAAGGGATTTCCCAGGTGCTGATGGCAGGAGCACATCCCTTCCCCTCTATGGTGAGCCCAGCCTGCCATGGATGATGGTGCTGG
>NW_008653734.1:7803-28223 GCF_000695815.1 Acanthisitta chloris | reverse complement strand
GGCCGTGGGTTACTCTGCGGGGTACTGTGGAGGCCGTGGGTGACACTGCTGGGGACTGTGGGGGCTGTGGGTGACACTGCTGGGGACTGTGGGGGCCGTGGGTGACACTGCTGAGGTCTCTGGGGGCCGTGGGTGACACTGCTGGGGCTGTGGTGTGCGTCCCTGTGCGTGGAGAAGCACTGTGTGTGCTGGGGGTGGCAGTCCTGGTGACGAGCCCGTGGTGTGTGTCCCCAGTGTTCTCCCTGAAGGAGAGGTGTCTGCAGGTGGTGCGCAGCCTGGTCAGCCCCACAGACTACAGGAAGCTGGACATTGTGCAGTCCTTGTATGCAGAGCTGGAGGATCACCCTGACATCTCGAAGGATCTTCAGCGGCTTTCCCTGGAGAGGAGCGAAGCACTGAGGAATGGAGTTCTGAAGTAACAGGGTGGCTCACAGCACCCTTGGACAGAGCCAGCGCGGTTGAGCAGCCAAACACCAGGAGCGCATGCCTCCCTTTAGTCCTGAGACACAAACTCAGTCAAACTGGTGACCAGTTACACCAGTGAGGCTGATCCTGGGGCCTGCAGCAGGCTCAGGTCTGTTCCTCCCTGCGTGTCACACACCGATGGCTCCGGAGGCGCTTGGAAGGTTGATTTGGACTGTCCCAGGACGTTGAGGGATGTGAGATCAGGGCAGCTATGTGGAAATATTCATAGAGAGGAACTTTCACTGTGTTAGCAGTCAAATTGCACCAAGGATTAGGTTAACCCAGACCAAGTGACAAACCAACAAGGTTCTGAGTCACTTGTTTTGGTGGAATTTCCCTCGATGTGCCTGTGGGTCACAGAGTGTGGGGGTTGTGTGAGGGTTTCCAGTGCCACCTGAGGACCTGACAAACGTTATGTTGGTGGAAAGATGACATGTAAATGCTTGGGGGGTTTTCTGCCTCTTACCTTGGCCTTTGCAATCCCGTGTCGTGTCTGCTCTGGGGCTGACACGTTTTTCACTCACAGCATACCTTGAATGCCTTATTTGCCTTCATCATGGGATCCTTGCCGGGCTGATCTCAGCCACACAGACCAGATCTTGGTTTTGGGACACCTTTTGGCTGTGCAGCTGAGTCCCCAGCAGCCTGGACAGGGGTCACAGGAGGCAGATGCTTTTGAGTCCTGCCTTTTCCCACGGCAGTGCCATAGTCCAGGTCATAGTGGGGAGCCTTTTTGGGGAGCTGCTGGTGTCTCCTCAGACCAGCATCAGGCTGTATGGCTCACAGCCAGCCCTGTGGCAGGCTGGAGAAGCAGAGATAGCATTCCATTGCCTGTGTTCTCTCCCCCCACTCCTCCTGTACTTGTGTGAATGGATACAGAATTCAAAGCAGTGAAGTTTCAGCAGACACATGAGTTTTCCGCCAGTAACAGATGTGGTGCTGCCCAGGTTAGCAGCAGGATGGTAGGACATCACAACAGGTTATTTCTGTGCATATGTTTCTCTCCAGTTGTACGTTCTGAGAGCAGCTGTGAAACTGAGAATCTCAATATACTCTGTAAGTGTGGAACATTCCCCCTTTTTGTAACTTGTTTTTCTTATGTATTTGAACTGTGAACTGATCTTTGACATAAAAATGGAAATCCAGGCTGGCTTTGTGACTCAGTAATTCTGTCAGGTAACCCCCCAGTGCCTGTGTGCAGAGCAGAACTGAAGCCATGTGCACAGTTGGGTTTGTTCTTCCCCTTGCTTTTCCTCTGAGGCAAATAGTCCAAAAGGTTTCACAAGTCTTTCCACTACCCAAGGGAAGAAGAATGTTTTCTTCCTGCTTTTATCCAGTTCTTGCAACACAATTTCAGTCTCATCTTACATCACTTTCAGAGATGCTCTGACCCCATGACACAATTGAGGTGTGTGTCAGAGGGACGGTAAGCAGGGAAAAGGGAGGGGAAAACCCTATAAATGCAACTGCTATTGTTGAACTGGTGCTACTGCTGAAATAATGCATCTCAAGGCAGTCTTTGATTTGTCATATCCCAGTATTACACTTTGGAGATATTTGTTTAGCTTTTTTTCTGTCTTTTGACCTCATAGCTACATCAATCTCAAATCCTTCAGCTTTTTCTTGCCACGGTAGGGCTAAGAAATTCATAGTTGCTTGAATGGTGTTTGAGAGGCCAGAAAACTGCCCAAGTTTGGAAGTTTGATACTAAAACGAGTTAGCTGTACTGTAACAGATATGCAGATTACACAGAAATGGTCAATTAAAAGCTCTCCAAACTTACAGCACTGTTTGCAATTCATTCAAAAGACCTAGGGCTAAATGTGGGCAAGAACAGAGAGAGGAATGGTTAGCTGTGTCTTGCAGGCAGCAGAGGTGGCCAGGAAGGCTCTTCAGGTAGGTCACTGTGCCAGAAGTGTTTGTAGCATTTACACTGGCAAATTAATTAATTACACATTTTCATCCAAAGCAGAATAAATAAAAAATTAAAATTTGGAAAAAATTATCAACTCAAAGCGCTTGTTTTACACCTAATCTCTGACACGCAAGACGTGGCCATAGGATCATGTTTTACATTTTTCACTTCTGCTGTGGTACCACACATTGCAAGGTGAGCTTCTGTATGCTGCAGCAGTGTCAGATCCTGGCAGCAGGATCCTCGTGTGGGCTCAGCTGGTGGCACTGTCAGTGCCCTCTCTGGTGGGACATGTTCCTTTCTCAGCTCCTGTGAGACCTTTGAGACTGTCTACTCCCCAGCTGTGCAGCCCCAGCAGGGTGGGCAGCGTGGCTGGGGCAGCTCTTGGGGGATCCATGTTCACACAGACACCTCTCTATCTCCAGAGGGGTGAAGAAAGCCCCTCTGGGTGCCCAGGGATGTGTCCATGGCCTGGGCTGAGCCAGCTGTGCCAGGCACTGCTCCTGACCCGCACGGTCCCGCTCACTCTGCACAGCTGTGCACAGCGCTCGGGACAGCATCGCTCGCCTCCATCACGTGGAACTCATATTTGGGCAGCCAGGCTGGAGCAAGAACCAGTCGTGGAAAGGAAAATCTGATTTGCATCTGGGCCCTGACGTCAGCTGGAGCAGGAAGCAGCAGTGTGGTCTGAGCCTGCCAAGAATTGCTCGCTGTGTCGCTGGCTCTTTCCCCGGCAGTGTGCCCGGGTGGGGTGGGACGGGCTGGGAGGCCAACCCTCTGCAAAGAGGAAGCTTTGGGAGAAAATCAGCCTCCATAGCTCGCAGAGGAGGCTGAGAGCAGCGGCTGCCCTGGACGCGCACCATGCGCAGCCACTGCTGATGGCCACGCTGGGGACGAAGGTCTGTCCGGAGAGGGTGTGCAGAGCCATGGCCCTGCAGCAGACACCCCTCGGCCTCACAGGGGGCTCAGCCTCGGTGCAGTACATCCACAGCATGCCTGCCTGGGTGCTGGAGGACTTCTGCCAGAAGATGGACTGCCTGAGCGACTACGACTGGATGCGGTTCGGTGAGGGGCACGCGGGGCAGGTGTGCTGGCGGCAGGGACGTGGGGTGATGGTGTGACCAGGGGCACACAATGACAATGGGGTGACAGTGTGCCCAGGGGCACTCAGGGCAGTGGTGTGATGGTGTGACCAGGGGCACACAGGGCAGTGGTGTGACAATGTGACCAGGGGCACACAATGACAATGGGGTGACAGTGTGCCCAGGGGCACACAGAGCAGTGGTGTGATGGTGTGACCAGGGGCACACAATGACAATGGGGTGACAGTGTGCCCAGGGGCACACAGGGCAGTGGTGTGATGGTGTGACCAGGGGAACCCAGAGCAGTGGTGTGACGGTGCGGCCAGGGGCACACCAGGGCAGTGGGGTGACAGTGTGCCTGGAGGCACACATGACAATGGGGTGACAGTGTGACCAGGGGCACACAATGACAATGGGGTGACAGTGTGCCCAGGGGCACACAGGGCAGTGGTGTGACAGTGTGACCAGGGAACAATAAGCAGTGGTGTGACAGTGTGACCAGGGGAACACAAGGCAGTTGGGTGACAGTGTGCCCAGGGGCACACATGACAATGGGGTGACAGTGTGCCCAGGGGCATACAGGGCAGCAGCACGTTTGGGACTGTGGTTTAGGTGAGGTTTGCTGCTGTCCCTGGCCAGGGCCCCCGGCCAAGCCCTTCCCAGCGCTCAGCAGAGCACATCCTGTGGACAGGGAATTCCCAGGCACCAGTCTAGCTTTGGTTTTCAAACCAGGGTGGAATTGCAGACTTCTGTGTTCCCTGGGCTTCTCCCGGGCAGCCAGGCTCCCTCCCATCACTCTCTGCTATCTCTTGCACTTCCCTCTGCAGTCACAGAGTCTCCTGCCACTTCTCACTGCCTTTTTTCACAACATCCCTCACATCTGCTCGGGTGTTCTATTGTTTTCTTTCTTCCTTCTTTTCATGTATATTCCCCCACACTTTCTGCCCCAGTCCTGGCTGTGTCCAGTCAATAAGTACAGAAAATACAGTGCCTGAGTTGTTTTTTCTGTATCCCAGTCCAAATAATTCTGACCTGAACCTTTCTTAGTGCCTACCTTCCTGTATCTGACATGATTTAATTTCATTCAAGACTTCCCTAGCTGTCTGCTGAGCAAGCTCTCACCCCAGTTAAACTTCCTGATGCAGGGTGGGATTCATCTCTGCTGCCTTCAGATGCATAAAACCGTATTTCTGACATCCTTCTAGAGCCAGCTGGGGTGGGAATCCTTGACTCCACACCCCCCCAGCCTCTCTCCTTCAGGCACAGCCTCTCTGAGGCTCCAGGTGTGCAGAATGGAGCAGGGGTGACCCAAAAATAGCTGCATTTCCCGGGCTGCTTTATCGCAGTGAAGCTAACACCCAGGTGATTCAGGTGCTGTTTGGCTCACCCCAGCACTGGGATCTGGGAATGCAGGCAGGAGAGCAGTCAAACCACAGACTGTGTCACCTGTTCTGGGAGAAGCACTCCAGGAATTCAATCTGAGCTTACTTTGGTACAAAGTGTTAAGGAGAAAGAAGATTACAGGGAAAATATGCTGAAAAGTGTGACTGGGTTTTCTTTTTGAGTGTCTATGATATAATGTGTTTTCCAGAGCAGTTAAAGAAAGAAAAGGGATCTCTGACTTCAGGAACAGAATTCTCTTCATGCCCACATAGCTAGTTTACTGTCACCCTTCCTTTTAAAGCCCTGCAGGAGCAAATTGTGTCTCACACCTTGCCTTGCCCTGCTTGTCCTTGGTCCTTCTCTCCTTTTCAAACAGAAACATCCCTTCTCTCCCACAGCCTCCTATGTGATCACTGACCAAACAGAGCTGCGGAAAATCAAGTGCATGGAGAAGACAGGGATCAGCATCACGAGGGAGCTCATGTGGTGGTGGGGAGTGAGGCTGGCAACTGTCCAGCAGCTCCTGGACCTGCTGCAAGGGCTGCAGCTCTACCGAGCGGCTCAGGTCATCCTGGACTGTGAGTAGCTGCCCCTTCCTCCTGCAGGGTCAGTGCTGCTCCTCACAGCACTCAACCCCACCTAGGACATCTCCCTTGCTAGCCAAACAAACCTCTTGTTAGGACTCACATCCTCAGATTCTAAAATGTCTCTGCTGATTGCGATTTGGTGGTGGGAGGGAAGAGGTGACACAGGAGGACACACTGGTGTCTCCTAGGTGGTCCCTCATGGGCAGATATGGAGGATATGTTGCTTGTTCTGTTGGGCACTTCATAAAAACTACATGGTACTTACATCACCATAATTCTGCCTTAAAGGAATCAGACACAGCACATAGTGAGATGCTTTGCGGGCAGATTACTTCCCAAAGAGTTCTGTCTCCCTTGCAGCATTCTCTTGCACTCTCTAGTCCCACTTGTGACTGTCCATAGGGGTTTGTTTTCCCGTGTCAGTCCCTTAGCTGCAGCGCTGCCATGTGTGCCTGACGTGCAGGAAGTTGCAAAAGTCATAGCAAACCCTGAAAAGTAGGTTGAGTGAGGGAAGTGACTCTAACTTCAGAGAATTCTTGGTTAAAAGAGGAAAATGCCAACAGCTGCCAGTAGTAACTAAGGGGCTTCAGGCTGCTCACAAACCTGTGCATTTGAGGGTTTGTAGCATTCTGACACAGCAGCAAACACACCTGAGTGCTCTGAGGTTTAGTTCTCAGACCCAGTTGCATTCAAACCTGCATTCATCTGTAGCATTGAAGAAAGTGGATACAAACCCCAAGCAGAGGCCAAAGGAACAACTTGTCTGCCCTGAATGTGCCCATTTCTGCTGTTATTGCTCTCCATGTGCTGCTGCTCCTCAGCCCCAGTGCCATGTCCTGGCTTCTCACACAGTTCACTGACTCCTGGTGCATTACAAGCAGCCCAGATTGCACATCAAACAGCTTCCTGCTTGTTCCAGGTCCTCCCCAGCTTTGTTTGTGCAAATGGAAGGGCACAGAGCTGTTATCTGATTTCAGCTGCAAACAGAGGCCTTGGCAGTCACTGCTGTGCTTCAGATACAGAGCTGAGGGAACAGCAGGGAAAAAATCCTTGTAATAATACCTGGGCTTGTTTTCTTTCCTATAAAAATAGAACATTCATTTTGATTTTTAAGAAAATGCTAAGTATATTGCTGATAAAAGGTGTCAGGTAGAAACAGAAGTTTAGGGCTACAGCCAGGAAAATGTTGTTATCAGGGAGTAGAGAGCCCTGACATCACCCCTAGTGCACACTGGGTACTTTGAGCTCCTTTTCAACCTCAGTTTCAAATGTATTTACAAAGAAGAATTCACCTGCTTCTTCAGGGTTTTTGACAACCTCATATATCACAGGATCTTGGGCTTTTGTACTCTATTTTTTCCCATCCTAACTGTAGCCTAATCTCATCTGAATAATTCCCCCTTTGGTAGTTTTCAAGCCCCTCATCTTTGTGCTTCTTTTAAGCAGATTTCAGGTTGCATTCTCAGGCCTGACTGAGGTTTTGCCAAGCTGTGTACAGCACAGGATCTGTTAGAGCTCTAGTGAACCACTAATTCAGCCTTTAGTTTTCCCTTGTACATCAGTAAGTCTTTGAGCTTTGATCACAATTCTGTTTTCCCTAGATTGTCCCGGGTTTGTTTCTTTCAGTTCCCAAGTAAAATTATGAGTCTTTATTGCACAGAATTCTGCATAGGGAAGTGTCTCCTGGGAATGAGCATGGCCATGCCACAAAACCACACAATTGAGAACAGCCCTGAAATGTTTCTCTCACTAACCCCAACTCAATTCTGTCCATCTTCCTCAGTCCTGTGACACTGGCAAAGAACTCAGTGCCTTCCTTAGGCTGGAGGTACTTGTGGTTTGAGACCATTGCCTCAAAGATGCTGAATAGGAAATGACAAAATTAATATATTGTTATTGCTAATTTCTGGTTGTGAGAGACTCTGTACCTCTTGCAGAGGCATTGCTGGTGTTTGGTTGGAGCAGCAGTAGTTAAGTCATGAATATGGTGTGAATTTCAATTCCAGCTAAACTGTTGGATGTTCATTTTACTGTTGATGTTAATTTTCAGTCTGTTGTCCTGACTAGGATTATCTCCTGGTCACTGATTAGAGTCAGGCTCTGTTTTCCCTGGTAACTCTCATCTTCCCTGTGCTGTTGTGAAGGGACATCAACCTCCAACATCACCAGCCCCAAGAAGGAGGAGCCGGTGGAGCCACCCCAACAGGAGATCATCTCTGTGCCTCCCTCAGAAGGCAAAAGGAGAGAGAAAGAAAACGAGATTACTCCACTGCCCCTGCCAGAGCCCTCCCAGCTGGGAGCAGCCCCAGCAGGCAGTAAGTACAGCACCAGGCTCGAGTGTGCTCTGACCTGAAACAACTGTGCAGTCAGGACAGCACAGCCAACACATTGCTCCCCAGAATGTCCCACTGAGTGTTTGCCTTTCCCCTAACACTGCTGCCTCCTCTTTGTTCCTGAGTGTAGCACGTGGTCTCCTGTCCTCCTTCCTGTAGCTCCCTTGGCGATGAGAGATGTTGGCTGTATCTGCCCTCTGGGATCTCAGGATGTTTCCCATGTCCCATTCTGGCTCCATACCAAGACTAGAGTAGTGCATGCATTTCCTGCCCCGTGTGCCCCTCTCCATGCACAATAAATCTGGGCCAGCAGAGAGCCAGGCAGGGCCAGCAGTTCTTCTGCCTGGCACAGACAGAGGGAGAAGCCCAGCACACACTGGGGAGAGCATCTGCAGCAGCACAACCCCAGGAGTTCCTCATCCCCCTCCAGGGCTGGTGGGAGCAGCAGTCACCCTGCAGACAGGAACCAGGCAGAGAGCTCAGTGTCCACACAGCATTTCACAGGGGGACTTGTCACAGACTCTCCTTGCTCAGAAATTCAGCCAAATACCCCAGACCTCCACAAGTCCCACACCTTCACAACTCATCACAGGCTGTGGTATGACAAAACCAAGGTGCGTTTTCAGTGCTGTTTTTTCAGTTCCAGGTGCTGTTTCTGAAGGAGCCATGTACTCCCTCCCTGCTCCACCACCTCCCCCAAGAGACCTTCTGAATTCCCTACAGTCCAATCTCCCTGTCTCATCGAGTGTGAAGGTAAATCCCCTCCAAGCTCCCTGACTATGACAAGGAAGATTGCCTTTATGACATTCTGAGCTTTTTCAAAGTTTATGCCTCTACTTGCACAAAACCCTATAGATCTAGTGAAAACATGGGGCTCACTGATGGGGGGTTTGGACAGAACATAACACTAGTGCTTCAGGCAGATTGCTTGTGGTTTACATCACTTTTTTTGCCAGTGAAGGACCAGGGAGGGAAAAATTCACAGTCTTGCATCCTGCATAGCTCAGAAGGGCTAAGAGGCCCACAAACAGCAGGGGAGTTTGAAGGACTCCCCAGTGTAGATTCTACAGAGGATTTACCCTTTCTGGTGTGATCACAGGACAGGGCAGTGTACCACTGACCAGTCAGAACCACATACCTCTTCTAGTTTAATTTTGTACTTAAAATGTGACTTCTGTTGACAACTGAGCTAGTACTGAATTTAAGTCATGTTGTCCAGAGCCTTGTGTCACTGACAAGTACAACTCTCCCAGGATGGAGGTTCCACCACCTCTCCGAGCTCTTGTTCCAGTGCTTAACCATCTCAGTGGTTCCCTCATGTTCCTGATGAGTTCAGCACAGTCTCCTGCTCCTTCCTCCCCACAGCTCTCATCTTTCAGACAGTCTGACTAGATCTGTCCTGTCCTCAGAGTGTTTCCCAGATTCATGGACACACTCTGGTCCCATCACAGGTTTTCTTGGCCTGTTTTCTTTGGTTTGTTTCATTTGAGGCTTTAAACTCTTCCATGACAACACGTTCAGGAGCACCAGCCAGGAGAGCAGATTGCCTCAAAGAGCACAGCAGTTTCAGAGTTTCTGGAGAAGGAGTTAATGATTTGTTTCCTCAAGCCTGGTGCATATTAAGGTTGTGAAAGCTGCATGGTTAGGCTATGGTGGAACTGTAATTACAATTGGTATTAGGACTTGCCACACTGGAAGCAACAAATTATTGTGCAACCAACACCAGGTGCTCCAGAGGTAGATGTGAAGTTTCACCCAGAGCACAAACACCTTATGAGGGGCCTCACTTTCCCATCCAACTGTTCCTTATTATGTGCCCCAGCCATAAAGATCAATATTTTTTGTAACTTAAACTGACATTGCTTCACATAAACATATGGACTTTTAAAGAAAACTAAGTCAGTTTCCTGGGAGAGGTGGAAATGCAAATAGGTGACTGATTTTATGTCTCTTCTATAAAGCTTTTATCCCATCACAACACACCAGGACAGGTATTACCTACACCCTAAGAACTGAATGCACAGTGCCTGTCACAGTCTCGTTCAGCAATCACAGTGGTTGCTTACATCATGGAAAAGCATGTGGATTATCATGAGATAAACTTGTTTCTTCTACAAATGTGTAGCCTTGCAGCTCTCCTGCTCCTCAGCAGGAGACGATGGCTGATCTCCCCAGTGGGAGTCTCCTGTGGACACAGAGGGAAGTCACCAACGCCACAAACAGCTTCAGTGACAAGAACAGAATCTGTGAAGGTACTTTTGCAGACATCTACAAAGGTCAGAGGAACAATGTCATCTATGTCGTCAAAAGACTGAAAGAGGCAAGTGCTGCACCCTTTGCTAGCAGGGGTATGTTGTTAGCATCTCTTGTCCTTTAGCAGTTGTTGTTTAACACTGTGTGGGCAAGGAACCAGAATGGCAACACAAGAGGAGAGGTAGAAGGGAAAAGGTGTAAGTAAGTAAACCTAGATTCAGCAAACACACGATGGATGCAGAGTTAGTAGTTCCACTAACTCTGCCCGTGGGAGTAGCCTGCAGTGTAGCTGCCTGCATGGATGATTGGATCAGAGGTGTCTTTACACTGCTTTTTGTTCTAATTCTTGATTGTTGCCTTTGACTCAACATTGCCATCAGTGATGTTGCCTCCTTCCTGCAGTAACTCACGGTCTAGAGACTAACAGATCTGTATAACTGCAGCATCTTGATAGTTACCATTGACATCCTCTTGCATCTTCTCATTTCTCAGCTGGAATGCACCAGCCCAAATTCCACCCAGAGGTTCTTTCATACGGAGGTGCAGATCTGCTTTAGGTGAGTGGTTGTTTTCCCAGGCAGTGCTGGGTTAGCACTGGGGTTTGTGTCTGTGCTGGGCTGGGGACAAAGGGTTGTGTGCTGCCTGTGTGGGAGTCCTGGGCAGCAGCACAGCTCCCAGGGCTGCTGCAGGTCCTGGCTGAGCTGGCACAGCCCTTGGGATGGGGAGGATGTGGTACCTCCTTTGTACCCTCCTGCCTGCACTGCGCTGGACTCAGTACTGCTCCATCAGTCAACCTCCTGCTGCACCACACCATCCCAGTTGCCTTGATTTTAGGGACTCCTTCCAGCTCAGGAGTGTGTTTGTCTGTGTTGCTCTACCTGCATTAGCAAACCGTTGCTGATCTGTGCCCGCAGGTGCTGTCACATCAACATTCTGCAGCTGCTGGGCTTCTCGGTGGAAACTGGATTGCACTGCCTGATATATCCCTATCTGCCCAACGGCTCCCTGCAAAACAAGCTTCACTGCCACGTAAGCAATAATCCCTGAGTCCTGTCCTGGTATTGCATGTAAAGCAATTGCAGCTCAAATCATCTTGGCTGCAAGTATGAGAAAAGCCACAGCTCTTCTCCTGGAGTTTTGTTTGTGACTTAGACTAAGCTTCTGCTTTTCAAAACTGCCAGTGCTTTATTAGTGTTTCATTCTGTAAAATATCATGTGTTTCCTCCCTTCACTGCAGGATGATTCCTCTTCACTGAGCTGGGAGATGCGGATTAGCATCTCCATAGGAGTCATCCGAGCTGTGCAGTATTTGCATAACTTTGGCATTCTTCATGGGAATATCAAAAGGTGAGGGGGTTGGTGTGTCAGCACTTGGTCACCTGGTAATGCCAGGATTTCTCTAACAGGAATGGCTAAAGCTTATGTAGTTTGGAAATCCGTGTGCAGTGTTTTCTGCTGTCCCTTGTTCTGTAGGACCTTTACTGATTTTTGTTCAATCTGCCTCTCCATCCTAAATGATGCATGTCTATTCTTTTGAAGTTGTTTTTGAGTGCTTGTCCTTCCCCTTCTCCCTTTCTACCATTCTTCATCCTTCCACTCCTCCACAGCTGCCAAATACTGGACACCTTCAGTGCTTAACTTTAAAAGTGTAAAACTAATTCTTTGCCTCGAGCTAAAGTAATGACTTGACCAACATTTATTTGTCTGTCTTTATCACAGCTCAAACATCTTGTTGGATGAAAACTTCACTCCAAAGCTTGGGCATTCTGGCCTGAGATTGTATTCTGCTGACAAAAAGTCAGGATATGCCACGATGAAAACCAAAGTGCTACAAGCTTCTCTTACTTACCTGCCAGAGGATTTCATCAGACATGGACAGCTCACAGAGAAAGTGGATCTGTTCAGCTGTGGTGTGGTACAGTCCCTTTTCCCATGCTCTGTTGCATTCCTTGGTGCTTCTAGACAAGAAATAGATATAAGAGCAAATGCCTCATGTTTGTTTTTTTGTTGGCAACTTCATATCAGAGTTGCTGGCTCTATAATGTGTTGAAATTGTGGTTTTAATTGTGTTCACACTCTACATATACTTCAGTGAGGTGAATCTATTGAACAAGAGAAACGGAAGTTTCGTGTTTGAAAAAACATATTCCTGATCATCTAAAAGAGGTTATATTCTCAGAATTCTTGCAGAATTGCCACGTGAACTGCTCCAAACATCACCTCTTAACCTGTTAAATCTGTGATGTCACAACTCTCTCCAGGAGTTTCCAGCTAAATAGGGAGTTACTGGTAGTAACAAACTCTGTTCAGTTTGATTTCTTGTCCACATATAGCTCATTTTCTTCTCATCCTTTGTCTCAACAATATCTGTTGTGCTAACTATAAAATCTGGACTTGGCTCTGAGGGAGATGTAAAGTCTCATAAGTACCCAGAGCTGAAATCATTAAGCCATCTGAAGTAAAAGTGTACTATCAAAATGCCTTGGCAGTTCAGTATTTCTTTAGGTACAAAACTAGTTTTTAAAGTTATCATTAACTCTGAAGAAGCTGTTTCCTCTTTCAAATCACCTTCTAGGTGTTAGCAGAGGTTCTGACAGGGATGAAGGCACTGGATGAAGGCAGACACCCCATTTACCTGGTAAGGAGGGGCAGGAACAACGACCACCCACGCGAGTGAGTGGGGTCATTGCATTCATTTTAAGTGGGTTTCAGTGCAGTTTGAGATTTGCCATCTGCTGTCCTGAGGAAGGGATATTTAGGAGTCATGTCCTGGCTCTGTTAACATCAATAACCTTCCTGCCCTTAGGCAGAAGAAGAGATATTCCCATTTCCCACCCCACACCTGTGAGTCCTGGCCTGGTTCTATGAGGAGAGACCCCAGAACAAATCCATGCCTATTTGAGGGGCAAGGCTTGGTGCTGAGATGCTGCTGCATGAAGGAGGTGGTATGAGCAAACCCAGGCAGGCAGGAACTGCAGATGCTCGTCATGTGTTTATCTGGACTTGACACCCTGGCCAGATTCCCAGGCTGAGGTGAGAGCCACACAAACTGCTTTCACAAGCAACCAGAACTGCCAGGCTCACTGAACCATTAACACATTTGCAGGGAGCAGCCTCCACCTGCATTCCTCCCGTGGGATGTGCTCCTGACTTCCCATCTTGCTGAAGCCTTGGAGGGGAGAACAGCAGTGTTGTCACTTGCTGTTTCCAAACAGTTCAGTAGTGTTCAAAAGGGTTCAGAAAGTCAAAGATCCTAAGTTTCTGATTGCTCTAACGTGTTATAAAGTCCTGTGTGAGGATTCTGCTCTGCTGGTTTTTGTGCTGTATAAGTTGGGATGAGCCTAGAAGACCTGGGCCTGGGAATTTGGCATCTGTCCTTTTCTGTCCTGTGAAACAAACACTTCTGTCAGTTGTGTGAACAGAGATTCTCAAAGCTTCTCTGAACCTGCCATCTGATGGCAAATACAAGGCAATACTCAGAGATTAGGGTAGGATGAAATGCCTGTGTTGGTTTTTGCCACCACTGATGCCTCTCCTTCCTTTGAACAGAAAGATATGATTGCTGATGAGATCCAAGCAGCAAAGGAAAGCTCGCACTCCAGAGCAAAAACCTTGGACAAACTGGCTGCCAAGGAGATCTGCCACAAGTATCTAGACAGGAGAGCAGGACACTTGCTGGAAGAGGTTGCTGTTGATTTTGCCTCAGCCATCTGCCTCTGCCTGAGAAAGAAGAATTCTAGCACAGCTGAGGTAATATTCTAAATCCACAACCAAGATTTTAGTCTCCTTGTCATCAAGGTCTAAAGCTACAACATTCACACCTGCCTTGCTCTTGGGAGTGTTGGCATGGGAGAGCACGTGTGGGCAGAGGTACAGGAGTTATTCTGCATTGATGATTTTGTTCTTAAAAACAGGTGCTGGAGGTGCTGGAAATGGCTGAAAACAAACTGAGAGAGCATTACACCTGTGGGAGCAGCACAGGGTTCTCCATGAACACCCCGGAGGAAACGGATGATGAGACAGCCAGCCTGAGCATGGATGTGCCCTGTGCTGTGGGGAGCAGGGAGGAGAGCAGCCAGGCAGTGATCCTGAGCAGCACCAGCCCCTGTGCCCCATCCCTGGGAGTCACAGCCCCTGACATGTACTGCGGGGACGAGTCGCGCGTGCCCTGTGAGTCCGACGAGTCCAGCAGTTTCCTATGGAACCCTCCAGACAAAGCCACAGAGGAGCTGTGCAGCCACAGCTGGGCCAGCTCAGAAAAGGCATCAGGCCCTGAGTGCAGCATCAAGAAGGAAAATCCTTCCCAGGGGCTGCAGGAACGGAACGCGGCGTGTGCCGTGGGTGGGAGAGTCCTGGAACCTGGGGCTGCTGCAGAGGGAAACACTGACCCTGATTCCTCCTGTGCCTCACAAGGTAAAACTGCTCTGCTGTCAGAACAGCAGGGACAAATCACTCTCTTCTCCAGAACTGCTGAGGTTCTTCTTCCTTCTTCTAAAGACACCTCAGTAAATCTTTTCTCCTTCGTTATGAAGTTACTAACAAAGCCACACAGTGTTTTGTGGGTTTCTCTCAGATACTTTTCCTAAGCCAGTTCTGCTGGTGCCTTTTTAAAATCTAAATTTGTGATCTATTCCTTAGACAATAATGGATTTTTTTTTCCTCTCAATATTTGGGTTTTTTTTTGTTTTTCAGCCTTAGCCAGAGAGACATCCTGGAATATACAGATAAACGATCAAAAAAAGAAGCTGATGGAAAACATTTTGCTGTATGAAGAAGATAAGTTAAACAGTTCTGAACTCTTTGAATCATAAACTGGATGGGTTTGTTAGCAGTGGCCAGCTCAGAGGAAGAAATAAGGACTGTCTCTTCGTTAGAAAGAGGGTAAAACTGTGCCTTTCATGTAGAGTTAGCTCTGGATCAGAAACATTGGCCCTGACTGAAGGAAACAAGTGATCACATGGAGAAGCAGCAGAAAATGCCTGTTCTAAAGCAGATTAAAGCACAGTTCCACTCTGTGAGCAGAAATGCCTTCTGCCTTTTCACCTGCAATGTAAACAGATGTGGCAAACACGAACAAGTGCCAAGATAACTTATGATCCCTTTGCAGTGTGTTCAGAAAGCATCCACAGAGCTGTGGGTCTCATTAAACCTGTCCCAGGAGTCACAGAGCAGCAGTGCCCTGTGTTGTCACCCACTGCACACAGCAGGCAGAGACCCTCAGAGCCAGTGGGGATGTTTTCCTATTGCTCTCTCCTGTTCCATCTAACCTTAGTCCACACACTCAAACCCACTGATTACCAGAGAGGGATTCTCATGCGAGTTCTCAGATGTGTTCTGCACAGCTTTGTCTCAGTTTGAGTGATCAGTGGATAACTTCATCCTCATTCCTCTTCTCTCAGAGCTTCTCTCTGACACACACACCAATCCAACCCTTCAGTCCACTGGCAGGAGCTCTGGGACAGTGTCTAATCCCTCATAGGAGCACTTCTGGGAGTTATTTTTCTCCAAGTGTCCTTCACGTGTCATTAAGGTTTCTCATTGTGTTTCACAGGGTCACTGTCGTATATTTTGGATTAAGGTAGAGATTTTAACATAAAATCTCTTTGATTTTATTACGGGACACTTGAAATATAATCTGTTGTATTTATTTTGGCAATGGGTCAGAGATAAGCTAGTGAGGGACCTGTTTGATGGTTCCACACTCACCACGTGTTCTCAGAGGAGCCCCAGGGGTGTCCCTGGGCTCAGCCCTGGGGGTCACACACAGCAGAAAGCAGCAGGAGTTGTGTGCTGCTGCTGGTGTATTTATGGTTGAGTGAAAGCCCCTTCAGAAAGTGTCATTTTTCTTCTGATGATATTTATTGTTTGCCTGCTGTGCAGAGATGGCTACAATTCACAGTGCAGTGCAGGGAATAGTGGAAATAAATGGATTACATGTCATTCCTCTCATTGGAGCTGTGTAATAGTGTATTTTCTTAGCTTATCACAAAGGTCTCATATCTTCTATTTTTGTAGTTTATTGTGTATATTGTTATGAGATAGTAAAGTATTTTTACTAAAGACCTGAGTATTAGAATCATCTGCACATTTATCACATTGATTTCTACACTAAAAATTGGTAAAATTCCTTAATTCTAAGTGCCTTGGATACTGTCTATGTCTTTGCCAGTGTCAGGGTTTTTTACTTTACTGGAATCCAACCAAGACATTAGTACTGACACAAGGAACATTGAGTGTATTGAGATTGGTCAGTAACTGCTTAATCCTACGGGAGATTTAATTGAGACATTTTGTGGTGCTGGAAACGTAATATTCATTGTTTTTCATGGGTATATTCTGGAAGATTCATGGTAAAAACCTCCAGGAAGAAACACATTTGGACACACCAGAGAGTTTTAAACTGAGAAGCATAATTTGGGCACAGTTCTGTTTCACTGAAGTGCCTTAGAGGGTTTGCTCTCCTGCAGCCACAAATGGAATTGTTATTCTCTGCCTTGTCCCATGTTAGTTTTGAAGTATTCTGAGGTGATGCACGAGGTCTTGTGGCGTTACCGAGTGTTTCATGCCACACACGAGACACTGCTGCATCTCACTTTCATGCTGCCACCTCACCTGGCTGTTCAGGGGCAAGTTTGTATGTTGTCTTTTACTGACAGCTTCGTGAATAAAAAAAAACTTGCAAAAAACCCTTTCTTTACAGCGTGGTTTTGGTGATTTATGGCACAGAAAGAGGCGCCTCAATCCCCCTCTGAGGGTGAATCTGTGCGTGGGGAAGCAGCTCAATGCAATTGCTAGTACAGACATGTTTATTCAGTCCTCATTCACTGCTCAATAACTACTTTGTTCCTCTGAGGTGTCCCTAGAGCAGAATTTCACCCTAAAATCAGTCATTAGAGGGATTAGTGAGGCGGAGGGAGCACTGCGCCCTGAACCCTGGGAGGCTGCACAGTGGAAACAACCAAAAACCCCAAACTGACAGGAAAATAACCACCCACTCAGGCAAACCCACCACAGAACATCTTCTACTTCCCTTATTTATAAAGAATTAAACCCCTGAAGTCATTCTAATCTATCAGCTGCTTATTTTGAGGGATTCCGCCTTGTTCTTTCTTTAATGGCTTGTTACTGTCAATATTCATGGGGTTGAGTTGATTATAGCTTAGTTAGTCACCTGGTTTCATTTTTCACAGTGAATAATCATCTCAGATTAGTGGAAGAAGACAATTTTTGCAGTACTTAAGGGTTTGGAAAACAAAAGTAATGCTGCAACCTCCTCTGGTGAGGTTGGGGGATCTCCCCTGCAGCTGAGCCCCACAGGGACTGCATTTGCCTTTCCTAACATGAGAGTGTTTGAAAGCATCAGTGCATTTCACCTCTTATCTCAAACTATGAGTAAGAAGGAACCACAAAGAAACAAGTGTGTTCAGCTGGAGCATGAAAGCAATGTGAACTGTGGCACTTGAGCAATCCTGACTCGGAGCTGGTGAGGCCACAGCTTGAATCCTGTGCTCAGTTCTGGGCCCTCAGCTCAGGAGGGACATTGAGGGGCTGGAGCAGGTCCAGAGCAGAGCAACGAGGCTGGGGAAGGGACTGGAGCACAAGTGCCATGAGGAGAGGCTGAGGGAGCTGGGGGTGTTCAGCCTGGAGAAGAGGCGGCTCAGGGGAGACCTTCTACCCTCTGCAACTCCCTGACAGGAGGTTGGAGTCAGGTGGGGGTTGGTCTCTTCTCCCAGGCAACCAGCAGCAGGACAAGAGGGCACAGATTCAAGCTCTGCCAGGGGAGGGGTAGGTTGGCTATTAGGAAGAGATTTTTTCCAGAGAGAGTGCTCAGGCATTGGAATGTGCTGCCCAGGGAGGTGGTGGATTCACCATCCCTGGAGGTTTTTAGGATGAGACTGGATGTGGCACTTAGTGCCATCGTCTAGTGACCACGGTAGGGTTGGACTTAGTGATCCTGGAGGGCTTTTCCAACCCAGTTGGTTCTATGATTCTATGACTGGTGCTGGTCCCAGTGCAGCTGCAGCACTGGGAAGTGTGTGAGGCTGCACAGACCTTCACTCTGCCCGAAACAAACAAACCACCCCACAGGGACTGCAGCATCAGCACAGGCTTTATTCTCTGTCACACATGTGTGAGAAGATGTTTTCACCAGTTTTACAAAGGATTCATAAAGCTTCAAACACATCATTAAGAGCAATCACTGTGTTTGCTAAAGAAAGGAGGTAAAGCAAGAAGACAATCCTACATGGCAGCTCATGATTAACTTGGCCCTTGATTATTTTTGGCTTCAGATCTTGTATCTTTCCTGCAAATATTATCTCTTCCAATGTCCATCAGGGAAAACTCCTCAGGTTCACACATTACTTTCTTCTTTAGAGTTGTGGAATCAGTAATAATTTCATTTAAAAGTTAAACCAGGCCACCTAGTGCTGCCTCTGTCCTTCATCTTGCCTCAGTCTCTCATCCAAGTTTCTAAAAAGGCAAAAGGCAAAGGTTATTTTCACAGTCTTAATATTTTTCTGAAAAATCCTATTGTGATAATCTGCCTGAAAGTTCTATGCCTGCTCAGCCGAAGGCAGAAAATAAGGTGATTTTCACCTCACGTGACAGATCAGATGAGAGGGTTTGTCTGCTCTGTGGTGCTGGTGGATTTGTTTGTGGTTTGTGCTTGGTTTTCCCTCCCAAGCTCTGTGTCTGTGCCTGGGCTGGCAGTACCTTTAGCATTCTCCTCAGCCATGTCCCCCAGCATCTTCTCCAGTGCCTGGCCATACTCTCGATACTCCTCCTCTGTCATCTTCACTCCGACTTCAAAGGGAACACTGAACTGTAAAAACAGTAAAAGACACTTCTTAGACATGTTCTGGGCATGGACACAGCGAGGTAATTTTATTGATGGGAATGATGATGGGCTAGAGGCACCAGAAGTTATTCCACCTCTTCACTGATTAGTAATAGAAAACCTCAGGAACAGTGAACACACTACAGTGCAGTTCACTGGAGGAAAGAAAACTTTACAGGAAACGTACATAGTTACATGTTTGTTCCAAAACCTAAGTGATCCCTAAACAGAGACATTGTGACCTGACTTTCTGCAGCTAACAGGACATTATTTCACTCCACCAGTGCTGTCAGTCTTCATGTGGCTGTAGCTTTAATGTGTGCTGCCTTCTGTGGCAGAGGCTGTGGGACCCTTAACTCTGTGTGAGTGAGAAGGGCAAACACAAACCTTAATTTCAATCCTGTTGCTGCCATCATCAGCTTCACCCACATCCCCAAACCCTTCTGTGCCACGGCGATGGAGCTGTGCTGGGGCTTTCTTTGGCTCCCTTTGTTGCTAAAAAGCAAGAAAAATATTATCTCTATGAGATCTATGTATTCTTTCCATAATCAGACCAGTCTGTATAGGGAATCAGATCCCATCAGTAACCCAGAAGCAGTAAATTCCCTGGAGGCATCAGGCACTAATATAGGTCTGTAATAATTGTCCTGCATTGCTGCTCTCACTTCAACAGGAATTGGCTTTAAAGGTGCAATAAGGAACAACCACCTCAGAGTTAATGTCCACAGAAGATGCTAAATAATTATCCCAAAGGATGCTTTCCATTTTTTTTCAGATCATTCTTAGTGACAAATCGGACACATATTCTCACAGCATGAGTATAATGCTGCTGGTTTGTTATGGAAGTTCTCTGAACAACTCCTTCCTAAATAAATATTCCAAAAGCTTCTCTGAACACTACAAAGGATTTACAAGAGAGGACAATCCTGATAGAAGGTTATTCTGACTTTTTTTTACCTGTTGTCTTTTATATTCAGGGCTTAGGAAACTAGAGCCAGCCAGAGCTGCTTCTGTCCAGAGGATGCTGTAGAGAGCAATGCCCAGCAGTGTAGTTCTGAGAAACATGGTTGTCTTCCTGAGGAGGAGGTTAGACCTGAAAACAGAGATGAAAAATTAACCATATCTTGTACTTGCTGAATTTAGTTGGGTCCACATCCAGTGAAAATCTTTCCCCTGAGCTGAATGACTTGAAATTACTTCTAAGATGGATGTATAAAGCAAAGATGGTTTTTCTATGCTAAAGGTAGAAATATCATATCCAAAAGAGATTATTGCTCTGTGATTTCATCTCTGATCCAGACAAGTAACTGGAACAGACAGGTTAGAGGAGAGGAATTACACAGGGGAACAGCAAAAGCTGGAAACACTCGCCAACGTTACCTGGTTGGTGTTGTGGCTTCACGAAGCAGCTGCTTTCTGAGCACTTTATATACTGAGTGGAATGTTTGTTCTGGGTTACATATCCCTGGAAATGCAATCTGATACGTGTTTAAATTCCTTGGAAACTTGGGCTGCCTGTAGGATAACAAAATCCACAAGAAACCGAACCCAGTGCATAGATCT
>NW_008653734.1:277-7782 GCF_000695815.1 Acanthisitta chloris | reverse complement strand
ATGGTGCAGGGAATGAAGTGAGAGTTTCCTTTTGTCCTGTGACATTAGCTTTGTTCCTTTTGTACATCTTACAGCTATTGATTAAACATGTGGTGCCACAGGAACCTTCAGTGAAGACTAGTAGCAATGGCTGAGGGTCTAGAAAAATCCCATGAAGGGAAACTGGGAATATTTTTTTCACCTGAGAAAGAGCAGGAGAAAAGAAGAAATATATGGTGCAGGATGACAAATTTGTAACTCCTGTTCTTTGTACTCTACTCAAACCTGAGTGACATGGCTCATTTGGAGGATCCATTGCAGCCCCACAAGCATCCAGCAGGATTGAGGAGGGCTGGGAAACATGCAGAGATGGGAAGAGGAGGAGCAATTCTGTTACATCAGATTTGCTGTTGGAGAAAATGTAACATGGAGCCATTTGCAGCCATCTTAACTCTGTATCTTTAGCACATCTGTGGCGTTGGAAAACTTTATTTGGGGTTACAGTTTCATCTTCTTCTTCTCAGGCCAGAGGGAAATGGAGAGCTGTGGTGCACTGAGGGCACAGAGATAGAGAACTGTGGTGCAATGTGGGCACATGTTGGGCTTAATCACACTGTGTTGCAATTTAAAGTTTATTGGTGTGAAATTTGCATTGAGTTCTTTTCCTCTCCTTCTTTTCCCCAATCCTGACCCCAGTAGAAGAGGATGAGAGATCCAACACCATGAACCTTTTTCTCAAGAGCAGCTGAAAACCTTTCACCTCATGCTTACATTCTCAGTGGATAAAATTCTGTGACTCTAAGAGAACCTTTAATTCATGATAATTGTTTGTGACGCTTGGGTCATTACTTTTAACTATTTTAATACATTTCATCTGAAGTATGAAGGAGCAACAGGCTGAACTGGGCCTTGCTGCAAAGCAGTTTTGAATTCTCAAGCATTAAAACTCGTAATTTTAAACATGGTGAGTTGGGGAACCTAATACCCACAGGCAAAAACCTTCCCTTGGGAACTTCAGGTGCCCTTTTTCCTTAGAATGAAGTGTGCTAAAAGGTAACTGAGATTTCATTTTTGAGCCGTTTATTGGAGCTCGTGCTCGATTTCAGGCTTGCACAGCTCCCAGGCAGTTAGAGCCAGCCCCAAACCCTCTGAGAAGAGCAGAGACTCTCAGGGAAGTGGGCAGGGTACAGGGAATGAGGGGCTGCCTGCTCAGCTTAGCAGTTATGGCTGTGACCTCGGTGGGAATGGAAAACAGCTTGAGAGAAAATAGTGCTGTGTAATTGAAATGGAACTGTTTGAGTGATTACTTTTTGTAAGGCTGCAGAGGATTTGAACAAGAGCAGGAGTGCTGCATACTTCTGTTGGCACACAGAAAGAGAAGTAATTCCTGTGTCTCTGAGAGCAACTAAGCTGTTATTTGATCACTGTAGATAACCAGCATAGAATGAGGTTTGTTTTTCTAGAAAAGGGGTATATTATCTTGGCTATGCCGAAACAAACCATCCACCGCCTTGGAGAAGGAGGAAGGCTGTGAATTGTTCACCCAAGAGCAAAGGGAAAATGTGACCTTTCGGTTTAGTATTTTGCCCCTTACAGGAGGAGAAGGTGCCTCAGCTTTTATCAAGACTAACACACTTGCCTGAAGTGCAGTGGCACATCAGTTTACCTGAAGGCAAAAGGTTGTTCTCTCACACACTATATACAGGCCCTAGTGGGCAACACCTTCCCAGCTCTTGCAGAGCTAATTCCATGGGTGGGAGAACAACATGACTGTGGCTTGACAGGCCCCTGTGAAAATATGATTAAATACAGCATACCAGGCTTTAACCAATAGGACTTTATTCTGTTGGTATCTCAACAAAAACCAACCTGAGGTACAGTACAGAAGCGTGGCTAAAAAAAATCTTCAAACCATGGTCTGATTTGTTGATGATGGTTGAATAACCAAGTCTGAGATTATTGTAAAGCAGAAGACATATGCATTCCACTACTCCTTTTCATCTTCAGGAAAGCACAGAGACTTTCACCTAGCCAAGCATGTTATTTTCAGTAAGATCTTAGCACCATTTCACTCCTACCAGCTGGCACACTACCAGCTACTCTGAGAACTCCAGCCCTTCCCCTCACCTGAAACACAGTTCTGGCCTTTGAGGGCACAGAGTGTTTGTCCCCTTGCACAAAGGAGTTCACACCTCACACCTCCTTCTGTTCCTGCCCAGGTGCTTGAAGTCTGACCACCACATATCCACTCCAATGTGATCCCCACACCAGCAAACCAGGGTATAACCTGCAGCATCAAGGAGTAGTATCAGGCACAGTTCTTTGCTATGCTGTTTACCTTAAATTTCAGGGAATGTCAATTAAGGCTGATTATCAACATTGTAGCCTCCCAGTAATGGTTTTAGAGTGCTCATCAAATCGGATTAATTGTTTCCCATGTTCGTGTCCAGTTTAGATAAAAATCAGTTCTCATTTGGCTCAAGAGACACTGCAGATCAGGAAGAGAGATGACAAGCTGCAGCTGGAGCTCTCCTCAGGGGTCACTGCTCATTCTGCTGCCCCTCTGTCACGGCAGACACTCCGCCCTGGCCCTTGTTCACGTCGCTGATGCAGGCCCACAGTCCATCCACAGACTCCTTCCACAGCGTCACCTCAAACACAGAGTCTCCTTCCACAGCGTCACCTCAAACACACAGCAGGGACAACTTCAGCCTCAGCACCCTCCCCCACTGCCCCTTCCCCAGAGCCATCCCAGAGCTGCAGCACTGCACCCAGGACTGAGCTCTGTGCTGCTGTGCACTGAGTAACCAGCCAGGGCTAAAGGGAGAGTCTGCACTCTGCTATCAGCACCCCACAAAAATCCAGTTCACCCTGCAGTTCTGCCCTCCAGCAAGGACTCAGAACACAGGCAAGCAGTTTGCCAAAGGTCAGGGTCTTCCTGCCCCTCTTGATCAGTCACAAGAGAAAATGTCAGTACTGTGGCAAAGGAGACTCTAGGACAGTCTCGTTTTAAACAAGGGACAACAACCTATCTCATCTCAGCCCCTCTGGAAACAGGGCAGGCAGGGCTAGCACAGCCAGGCAGCAGTACTCACTTTGTTGTCCCCTCCAGACACTGCCAGGATGTTAGCAGTGATGGACCAGCTCACGTGCCAGACGACATCGTTGAACTTGTGCAGCAGCTTTGGTGACCAGGAGTTCCCAGAGGCATCGTCACATGTCCAGATGAACACTCTGCCATCCTGCAAAAGCACAGGCTGAGCTGGAGGGATCACTGGCCCCCACACAGGAAATACCACCCTGAGCTGCACTTCCACACCTCAGCTGATCCCACCCCTAGGTGCATGTGCACGGATCTGTGCTCAGCACAGCAGAGGGGCTGTGCCCTTGCTGTAGCTACAGGCAAGGCAGGAGTACAGCTCTGATGAGAAGAACTACCTTCAACCAATAGCTTGCAAATACCAGAGAAGATCTCCTAAAATACTTATGTATCAGCTGAAATCCTTCCCCAGAATGAGACTTTGTTTCCAGTCACGTGGCAGCAGCTCACTGACATCACTTCTTGGTAACAACAAAAAGGATCTACCGAATTATTAGCAGCAAGAACACCACAGTCAATATGAAGGCTGAGGACATCAGAGCTGACTGAGAATGCCAGTTACTAGAAATCAGTATTTTTACCTGAAAGTTCAGTGAATTTAATTCCAAGACACTAAAATATGACATCAGTTTGAAGGTCTTCCTCCTACTGAGACCATCCTGCTCATGGTTCTCAAACTAAAGCCAGTCTTTGGTACAGAGTCACTCACACACAGCCTTTGTCCAGCAATGCTTCTACTTGGAAGGGACAGGATTCAAAGGCTCTTACACACAGACCCAGATACAGCAAAGGACTGCCAAGAGGACCTGTTAGAGAAGCTCTATCCTTACTCTTCCTTTACTAGAGGAACAAGGAAGGGAGCACATTGAAGAGAGGGCACTGGGAACCTGCCTCTGTGGCTCCAAAGAAACCTCACCTGGGAGCAGCTGGCGATGGTGCTGGTTGGCAAACCTATGGATGGGGCCCAGGCCACGTCTCGCACCCAGTCACTGTGAGCCTCCAGCTTCTGCTCCTCTTTCCACTGACCATCTTCCTCCCTGGAACACAGTGAGACACTCAGAAGGGTGGAGGCAGCACTTCTCCTCAGTGGTGAGGACCCTGGTTCATCCAGCACAGGTGATCCCTACTTCTCCAAACAACCTATGGCTTGAGCTGACAAAATCCCTTCCAGGGGACCGGAAGCAGCACAGGCAAAGAGGTTCTGATCTTCGGTTAGTGTCAGGAATTTGCTACTGCCCAAGTGACAGTGGTAACCAAAGACCATTAGAAAGCCACTCTCCAAGGCCAGATGACACAGGACTGGCACCAACTGAGAACCATGGGAAATATTGTACATCACTGAGTTGTTCCCATTTTTAAAGCACTTCTCTACAACAGTAATTCACAGATAAAAGCATAGACATGCTGAAAATATTACCTGAGATACTAACAGGGACATTCAAAGCCTAGGAAGAGTGTCAGGTTCTGTCTGGCAACAGAGCACTTACTTCCAAATCTTGACCAGGTTGTCACAGCCACCAGATGCAAATCTTTTGATGTAGTTTGGTTTTTGCCCAGAGGGTTGTTCTATAAGGCTCCCTGGCACCACAGCAGGAGCCCAGCTCACTGCATTGCATCCAATCTGGTTAATGAAAAACATCACTATTAACAGCTGCTTAAACAAATACACAAACAAACAAACAAAGGCTGCTGAGGGGGACACAGTACATTCTCTGTTGAGGGTGAGGAATTAGCCCATCTCAGGAAAATGGGAGTCTTGCACCATGATGGATGGATATGAGATGAAGAAGAGATCCAGACACAGCCTAGTCTCACTAGGACACTCATTCAGAAAGCCTGAGGTAGCTAAGGAACTGCTTTATGTGTAAATATCATCCTGTGTGTGTGCAAACAGTGCAGAGAGAGAGAGAAACTGCAAAGACACGAGGCACATGCAGTTGCTAAGATTTAGGAATACAGGAGAGAAGGAATTCTGGTCTGGAGCCAAATTTCCTCCTGTTGAGAGCCACTGCCATTAGCTGATGAAGTTCTGCTTAAGCTAGAATGCACACTGCTCTGGGCAGAACAGCAGCACTGCAGTGCTCCCAGCTCCTGTCGATTCAGTTAGCTGGTGCAGGTATCCTCAGGACCAAGGCATTTCCTACCAGGTACCTTCCAGCACCATGTTTAACAATAATGGTCACTGAACAGGCACTGTCAGTGCTGTTCAGTGACTTTCATCTGTCCTGTTTCCCACTTCATTTTAGTGGCTCTCGAGTATACCTGCCTGCTCCAAGTGAACTCAAACGAGTTATTCTCAGCTCTCAGTTCTCTGAGGAATCCCCTGAGTGTTACGTGCTGCTCCAGGACCAGACTCACCGTGTGTGCATTGCTGATCTTTTTGACCTCCCACTGCCCATCGCCCGTGTAGCTCAGCAGGGAGATGGCCCCGTCGGAGCTCCCGCAGGCCAGGATCAGGCCATAGTCGTGTGGGGCCCAGCAGACAGAGTTCACTGGCAGGGGAGAGACAAACTGGATTAGAGCACAGGGACCACCTCGCACTGACCAACCCATTCACCGAGATCAGTGAGACACCAGAAGTGGCTCTGAGAGCTGAGAACGATCCTGGCATTCCCACATTTCAGCAAAGCCAGCCAATGAACAGTGCTTACTGAATGACAGAGAACTGCCTTTATTTTTGACACCCCTCAGAATGAGAACACCAAAAGGGCACTCCTAATGAGGTTAAAAACTCTGGCAACAGCAGGGAGCATCGCTGATTAGAACAAGAGCTGGCAGAGGACTGAAAGTCTAGGTTAGTAACACAGCCAAGCTGGAGACTTCAGCTCTGCACTGGGAGGGCAAATCATCTGAACCCAACAGTTTCCATTATGAAACCAAACACAGTGTGATAAATCCGACTTTCCTTTCTTCCTGTACTGTATGCCCCAAGTACTTCCCTCCAGAATTCAGTCCCTGCCATCTTTGTTTGAAAGCTGATTATTTGTTTAACAACTCCTATGCAAACACCACACAATTTAAGACAGGAGGTTATCCAGTAAGAGACCTTAAGGTAAATGTCCTGTTTGTGCTGAACAGATTTACTGTGTCTCCATGATTCATCCCTGTCTGTTTGACAGAGGCTTTTCTTCCTTAGCACTAACAGATTTCTTCCAGCCTTACCCAAATCCCCTCACCTCCCACTCTCCCTTCCCAGCTCCACACTCCCATACCTGAGGAGTCATGTCCTGTGTACTCGTAGGTCTTTTCCCAAGTGCCATTTTCTTCCTTCCAGACAATAACCTTCCTGTCATAGGAGCAGGAAGCCAAGATATTCCCGTACATAGGATGAGCCCAGGCCACCTGCCACACAGGACCTTCATGCCTGCAAGAAACACCACGTGGGAAAGCTGAGAGAAACCTCTTCCAGCTGTGGCTGCCTCACAGGCACCACCTGGGAAATGCTGTTCTGGGAGGGATTAGTGCCCTGACATGAGGAATGGGCAATGCCAAGGGGCACACAGGGCTGTCAGAGCCACTGCCACAGAAAACAACTCCAAATGGCTGTGGATTAGCAATGCAGGTGGCGAGTTAACTCCTTGAGAGTTACAGGTGTCAAAGACTGAAGGAATGAACAACCCCAGTGCTGTTTCCAGCTGGAGCTCTGTCCCATCACAGCCCAGGAGCAGCTCCCCAGAGGGCAGAGGGACAGAGCACAGCAAGTGTCCCCAGATTACAGCCCCACGAGGAGCAGTTCAGCTGGGAGTGACACCAGGATCCCCCAGAGGGCAGGGACAGAGCAGGCCGGGCCAGCCCCGCGTTACCCGCGCAGGTCGGCGATGAGGATCTGTCCCCCGTTGCGCACGTCGAAGACCTTGACGGAGCGGTCGGAGGAGCAGGTGGCCAGGCGGGTGCCGTAGTAGTCCATCTGTGCATCGTGCTGCAGGCAGAGAGCTGTGTGGGCACAGGGCCCTGTCCTGGGCACCCTCCCACGGCAGCACACACCCACAGGGGCACACCCAGGTCACTTGTTTCCCCAACCCCCTCCCTAACTGTGTCAGGAACACCAGGAATTCTGCACAGCATTTTCAGGAGGGAGCAGGGAATCAGTGCTGCTCATTGCAAAGCAGTGGCTAGGTATGGGGTTTTGGGTTCACAAAATGTAAGAGAGGTGTAGGAACACTGAGAGCTCTTAGTGATGTTTGAAGCTTCATTGTTCACCTAGGCCCCTTGAGCGCTTTGAAATCTTCCCTCCTGCCCTCACTAACACATCTGCTCCCAGAAACATATAAACAGAGGAAAAAGTGTCATAGAATCATAATAATACATATAATAATCATAATACATATGTGTAGTGGGTGGTACAGGCCAAAGGCCAAAACCACTCACTACACATATGCGTTATCTCACAGAAAGGAGCGGAAGCAAGTCTGTGCATGGACATCAA
>NW_008653734.1:0-241 GCF_000695815.1 Acanthisitta chloris | reverse complement strand
ACCAAAGCCTGTCTATCCACACGGTGTGAAACAGCAGGATCAGGATTTCAAACAGCATCCTACAGCCAACACCCCACGAGCACATCACCCCTAAACCTCCGGGACGTATCGCACAGCTCTGCCACGGCCAGGGCAGCCCCACAACACTTACGATCATGTCCTCGTGGGACGTGTCCACGGTGTTAATGACCGAGACCTGCGGGGAGGGAACAGGCATCAGCGCGGGGCCGCGGGGCCGCGC
>NW_008653733.1:0-499 GCF_000695815.1 Acanthisitta chloris | reverse complement strand
AAAGGTACAAATTAAAGAAAACTGAGGTAAAAGTGGGCAAAAGAATCCAATGAGGTAAAACCTGTGGTAAAAGTGACTCAAAAAGGTACAAATCAGGTAAAACCTCAGGGGAAAGTGGCTCAAAAATGTATAAATCAGGAAAAACCTGTGGTAAAAGTGGCTCAAAGAGGCTCAAATGAGGAGGTAAAACCTCAGGGGAAAGTGGATGAAAAGGAACAAATGTGTTAAAACCTCAGGGGAAAGTGGCTCAAAAACTTACAAATTAAATAAAACAGGAAAAAGTGGCCAAAAAGGCACAAAATGTGGTAAAACCTCAGGGGAAAGTGTCTCAAAAAGGCACAAAGGAGGTAAAAGCTGTGTTAAAAGTGCCTGAAAAGGAACAAATGGGGTAAAACCTCAGGCAAAGGTGGATCAAAGGGCAAGAATGAGGCAAAACCTCAGGGAAAAGTGGCTCAAAAAGGTACAAATGAACTTAAACCTCAGGGGAAAGTGGCTCAAA
>NW_008653732.1:0-1848 GCF_000695815.1 Acanthisitta chloris | reverse complement strand
ACCTCCTTGTCTCTTCACCCACTCCAGGGTTCTGCTTGGAGGAGCTCAGGCAAGGAGACCCTACCCCAAAATACCTAACAAAAAGTGTAACTGTTCCATTTGTTAAATGAAACAAACCCAAACAATAAGTCTTCCATGGGGATTTTTTGCATAAGGAAAATAATAAGTATTTGTGTATACCCCGTAGGAACGTCATGTTTTGTACTCTGCCTGCAAGCTCTACAGCAGCAGTTAATTAACAAACACAATTCCCAGAGCCCTGTTGACATTAATCATTGTTGCTGGTGCACAAACACAGATGTTTTGGCATGAAAAGGTGCTGTGGTAGTTGAAGTTCTTGCTGTTGCTAAACTGAACAGCACTGTTCATTTAAACTCAGTTTAAAAGATAAGGAAAGAACTGATGTTTATAAATGGACAAGAGCAAAGTATCACAGAAAAAGGTGACTGCAAGGAAGGAGCAACTGTGAGCATAAAGGCTAAAATATTTGGATGTTACTTTGGTAACAGCAAGTATTAAATTGCTGCAAGCAAGTAGTCATCTGCTAACACGAGACACAAACATACAGAAATCCTTATAACTCTACATTGGAAGGGGCTGCCCAGGGAGGTGGTGGAAGTCACCATCCCTGGAGATGTTCAGGGAAAGACTGGACATGGCACTTAGTGCTTTGGTCTAGTTGACAAAGTGCTGGTGGATCACAGGTTGGTCTTGGAGGTCTTTTCCAGCCTAAAAGATTCTCTGCTTCGAAAGCTCTTGAACTTCTTTTACGTTACAGCTGTAGCAAAGACTTGTTGGCCAGAAGATGGTTTATTGTCATCTTGTTCTCCATGACTCATGATTTCTGTCTAAATAAAGTTAGAGTTTGTATCACTCAACTATAGTGTATCAGCAAAGGGAAAATGCAGTGCTAAGCAGGAAGAGAAAGACGAAACGGTCTTTAAACACCCCTTAAACTCACTGTCCCCTGAAACTGAACTTCATGGTGCACATGTGACCTTATGAACCTGTGGAAGAAAGATGGGAAAGAGCTTGTAACCATTTCAATAGGAATAAGCTTGTAAAGCAGGGCTGGAGCTGAAATCAGGAACCCAAATAAGAGGGCTGGGAAAATGTGTGAATAGGGAAAATGAGTAAAAATTATTTCAAAAGACTATTTTATTACAGAAAAAATGAAGATAAGCAGTATTTAACTGGCTTTATTGAAAATTAGGCCTATATTTAGCCTACTAAATGACTGAAATGGCTTTTAAGGGAAATACACTATATACAATTTGGATCCAGATTTCTGCCATTGAAGTTGGTTGTGCGGTGGAATGATGTGTGTGGCTGCACTAGCTGCAGTCACAAGTGGCCTCCTGCCTGGCAGCTGGGCTGTGTGCTTGGGATGAGTATTCCCGAGATCACAGCAATTATGGCTGTGAATGCACATGCAGTTTCCCCTCCTGAAATTCCACAGCAGCTACACATTGCTATGAGAGTGTTTCTTCAGAATTGCTCCTGTGGCTGCTTGGCTGAGGAATTCCTGTGCTGCTTGGTGTGGCAGAGGAGAGCAAAGCTCTCAGCTCCCTTCACATCCCTCGTCCTGCCAGCCTGCAGCACGCTGGATAAGCTCCTGAGTGAGGGTTTTCCTACAGATCGCTCATTTTAAATTGTTCTAATGGTGTTTACACGAAGGCAAAGTGAGACAGCATCACTGCTCGTGTCCCACCCTCCTGGAAGGGTGTCCAGCCTCTGGCCGGGGCTCAGGCCGTTTCCCTGGCGCTGGCAGCAGGCCTGGTGGGGACTGCAGCGCCGGGCGCCTCACGCTGCTCAGCGCGGCTCAGAGCGGCAGAGCGCAGCCCACAG
>NW_008653731.1:46891-51253 GCF_000695815.1 Acanthisitta chloris | reverse complement strand
CCCCTCGCCCCGCCGTGAAGGGAATCCCGCGGCGCGTCCGTGCGCGGGGCCCTTGGCTCCCCTGCAAAGTTAGATGAGCAGCAACAGGCGACTGCTGCCATAGAGACTCTTCCTGCATCAGCCTGCCACATCATGCATCCTCAGGGGAGAGAAAAAGCTCTTCCTGAGCTCTGTCGTTAGGTAATGTCAGTGGGTAAAAGTAGGTAATGAAAACTGGACACAAACGCAGAAAGTGAAACATGATTATCCTTGTACTGTATCTTATCCACTAAGAATTACAGTAATTGAATACCAATGTCATTTACTGGATGCAACCATTCCGTTATTTCATTTTTGCTGTTGAAAAATATAAGATCAAAACTTTTTGCACAGCGCCGCTGCTATGATGTAACCGTGAGAAGTCTCCGTGTACCTCTGTGCCCAGTGCACAAACGAAAGGTCTGTGCCAGATCCAGCACTCTGTGGAGCTCTGCACGGTGGTGATAGTGACACCACGGCTGTACCGTGGGACCAGAAACCAATTCAACTAAACAGAGCATTGGAATCACTATAAGCTAGGAGCATCCTAGTTGTAGTCAGGTTAAAATTAGGAGCATCTTTCTAAAGTCAGAGCACGTTCAAGCCAACTGAGTGTAAAACTAGCACTGTGTTTTATAAAATGCTCTGAGAAAACAATTTATTTCCCCTTTGATTTCTTATCTATCCCTCACATCAATACTTATATTGATATCTTTACCCTGGGTCCCAAATAGTTAATCATGGAAGCATCACCTTGGCTGTTACACACTTCTTTACCCCCTTGGATAGAAGAGTGGACATTTTGCAGAGTGAGTAGTGATGTCTGAGGGCTGAACTTAGAGTTCCAGGAAGGAGTTTTCAGAGTATAAGGTGCCTGTGGTCTTGGAGCCCAGGTCACAAGCTGATGAACTTGAAGCATAAGCAACTACCAGTACACAGGCACTTATAAATTCATCCCATCTTTTTGTCACTAAGAAAAGTGACAAAGGAGGCAGCAAGTCTTGGAAATACTCTAGAGACCTCCTGGAATTCAGAAAGAAGAGGATTCTTAGCCAGAGGTTCATGACTCCTCACTTGTCATTGTGGCATGGTGCAGAACTTGCCAGAGCCAGGAGAAGCGAAGTCCAGAAAGTGTCATGGCCAAAGTGAAGGTGCACCCAGTCCAATTCTGACCTTAATTCAGCTTTAAATGGACTTGGTTAACACTCCTCCTGGCTGACACGGTGCCAGTTGGCACTACAGCCAAGCTCATGTGGCAGAGGGTCACTGCCACAGCGCCTGCTCTGCCAGAGCAGCCAGATGCCAGTGTAGTACAATCCAAAGTGAATCGCGACAATCGGAATCAATAGGAAACGGTATGTGAATCACCATTTAGTGCACTCCAGGGTGAGTCATCCCGATTCAAACCAACTTTCAGACCAGTACAATGTCAGTCAGCTCCTCACACAGTTCAATATGAGTCAGATCTCAGCACTGAGTACAACATGAAATGAGTCACCAACTAATACAGCGCCATGTGCCTCCAGTACCCAGTGCGAGTTGTCAGAGCTTCTGTGTGATATGAGTCACTTCATAGTACAGTAAAATGGGCTTTTTGGAGACCATTCATAATTAAGCACAATGCAACCAAGCACTCAGTAGGAGATGATGGGAGTGAGCAGAGTAGTCTGCTACATGCACCAGTTTCACTGCATAGTAGAGAGGTTTGTAAAATATTAGGATGAATGGTTTTACTAATTTATTTTTTTAAAGCAAGCTGCATAAAAATAACTAGAAGGAGATACTTTCTCTGACATCAAAGCAAGCCCAAGCAGGGTTGAAGCAGTGGTAAAACTCCAAACACTGGGGAAGCCTGGGATTATTTTTTTTGGTTTTACTTCCAAGATTGCTGATCAGCCAGTGTGACTGACATATATCCACTGAGGCTGACTCCAGCTGCCACAGGAAGCAAGGCAAGGGATCCCAACAGCCTGTGCTGTGCGGAGGAGAAGGACTTGACACTGATTTAACTTAATTGCAGTTTGCAATGATCTAGTTTGTGAAGGGACTCGGCATGGGATGAAGTTATATCCATACTCATATTCATACTGCTCCACTGCCATAGCATCCATCTAATCAGCTGGACTGGAACAACAGGGTTTTTTTGTTGCTTTTTCTACACAACTGGTAAAGAGTTCTCTCACGTCTTTCCCATATTACATAAGAAATAATGACAGAGAGACACCCTACTAATTACATATTAGAGTAACATTTTCAATGAAGTATCTCGTGATAAAATTCACAGAAAAAAAAATCCTTACAATACTACCTGAAGAGATACAGGGAATCCCTCTAAACTAAAACAAAATTAAAAAAACAAAACTGCTGAAATCATAAGTAACTAGGTTTCTTAACAAGAAAGTCAGATTTTACTCAGACTTTCATGCAGGAAGTTTTTGCAGATGTTGGGCTGATGTGGTGGCCAACCATGTAGCACCAAATGCCCAAGAACAAGGAGCAGAAGACATCTAAGCTATTGGTAGAGAATACCTCTGTTACAGGTGACACGATCAAGGCACCTTTACCTGTTACTGTGTGGGTGTGATATACTTTCAGCCTGTGCTTTGAAATGTAAAGTGGTGCTTTAAGCTGGATGGATGAGCTCAGCTCCTCTGAGCTGCTGTTCTCCTCTGGAAAAATAAACTAAATAAAAGATAGAGGCTCTCAATTTCTGGACATTTGACATAAAAGCATCCCAGAATTGTTAAACTCATAGAAGGATAACACTTTTTCTTGCAATTTTTATCCACTGAAGCAGTGACATAAAAAGCTGGTTTATTCCGTGTGGCTGCCAGACTCCTTTCTGCTCACCCGTCTTGCATGCACAAACTCTCAGCCATTTCAGTCATCCCACTACAACATGCCAAATCTCCAGTAATTCAAAATAACTTTTGAAGAGCTCCTGCTCTTAACTTCCCAAGTGGGCAATCCAACAACTATGCCTAAAGCATGTGCACATGTGTGGGCGAGTTCATTAACATACATTAGAATTCTTCTCTATCCAGAATAGCACACTGCTTGATGCAGAGAGCCTGCTTGTCACATTTGTCAATGAAGAGGAAGAAGCACGAGCATCAGGTTTCCTGTTCATATTTCAGATGACAATAAACTGCCACAGGCTTCAGTGGGAGTAAGTTGCAGCCCCAAATATTTCTGAATTATTAAAACATAGATTCAGAGATTTACCTGGAGCTTGACCCCAGTTACAAGCCTCTTGTGGCATTGGTAGAAAAGGACAGAATCTAATTCTTTCAGCCCACTGATTATCATTATTGGGTGGATCCAAAGACAGAGCAGCAATTGAGAGAATTACATAACCTCAGCTAAAGCTCGCTGACACCAAGAGGTGGTTTTCATTGCTCAGATGGAGTTTGGATCAGGCCTGAAGTGTTTACTGGAAAATAACTGGACTATATGATGCACATCTGTGCACTCACTCCCAGTGGCTGTCAGCTAGCATTATAACACAGGGCTGCCCAGGCTCTGGAGGTACTGTGAAAGCTTCATGCTGTGGCCATGCAAATCAGCCCCGAGGACAAGGTAAAGCTTGCGCACGTGCCTGATCCCAAAGTGTACAAGGAGGAAACAGTATGTCTAAGTAATTATGTATAAGTAATAGAATCTTTGCACTTTGAGCTGAGAAAATGTCATTGGGCTTTAGCATGAAACGGGGATAAAAGTATAAAGTTACTGTCTACAATCTTCTGCCTAGTCTTATGTTTGGGTCTGGGTTTTTTTTTTATTTAGTTGAGGTTTTCTTTTGTTTTTAAATTTGACACTTGTAGCTTGGATTTTAAGTATTCCACCTTTGGGAATGCTATTTTCTTGGTAGTCTACCTTTCTGCTGAGAGATTAGCAAATACTATAAATGTTACAACTAAGCCAAATACCATCTTAGGTGTTTTTAACCAGGGAAATAATTTTTATTCCTGACCTTTACACTCCTTTGTGTTTATAAGGTTACATACAGCAATGCTTCATAATCTGAATGTCAGGTAGGCATGCTTTGGAATGGAAAAGGCATGACTGACATACTTATTTCAGCACCTCAGCATTACTCTTAGGGCATACAGTGATTTTCCAGCTATTGTCAAAAGCAGTTTTTCAGATGTTTGCTTAAATCCTTGGAGGGTTTTTTTTAATTACTTATTAGCATTCAGTAACATAAGTGTGTACTCTTTTACATGATTCTGAAATGCCATCTAGCTGGATACGAAGCAAAAACATGTCCCGTTATTCTTCCTCTGCTTTTGGTTTGTTGCTCTTTAGGAACAACTTTATAATGGACTAAATTTGTTGTTACCA
>NW_008653731.1:38781-46880 GCF_000695815.1 Acanthisitta chloris | reverse complement strand
GGAGATACAGAAACTCTGCACCTAGGCATCTATGTAGATTGACTTGGAATGGTGAACCAACTGGAGACAAATCTGATCAACTCAACTCCTACTGCCCTTTCTCATTTGAGCGTTAGACTAATTGATTCTCTCCATGTGGGATTTGGACAGTTCTGTGGATTCCTCCAGGCAGGACCTGCTGAGCCTAGACACGTTTCTTTATGTTTCAATGTGCTGATTAACATCCAGGGTGTAGAATGTCCAGAGGCTCTGAGGCTACATAGACTGTAGGTAGTCAGAGGAGACTTGTAAGGAGCCAATCACTCATACCTAACCAGAATAAACTTCCTGCAGATGTAGAAATGGTCATGTAGGACAGACCTGTGTACACAATTTGGGTAGGTAGAAGATGTTTTGCATGTAGCTCAAGATAATCACTAGGAATGGATTGTGTGTGTGCTGCAGTGGTCCCAAGGAGCATGAGACAGCTGATATAAGAACTGTGCAGTAACACATTATTCAGATTCTCATCACATCCAGCCAACATCACCACTGCGAGGACCTTTGCAGCAGAAACTCCTCTTGCCAACTGGACACAGACTGACTGTCCTGTTAAAGGATGATTCCTCATGATGACTCAATATTAGCAAAATCCAATCTAGTAGCACTGACTGCCCAAGAACCAGAAGAACAGCACCTTTTAGCCCTTCCCTATCCATATGAACAATAAAGTTCCTATGAAATATTTGTTTCTCTTAAATTATGGCTACCTCAGCCTTCAGTAAGCAGACACAGGTGTCTTTGAGAGTGCTGCCATTACTTTGGACACTCAAACTGACAGAATTGAATACAGAGATAACATTTCATGTTAAACGGCTAAAACTGTACCATTTAACTGGGGTTAAGCAGAACATAAGATGGTAGAGGCTGAAGTCCTTTCATTAACACTATCTCATCTCATTCCATTGGTAGTCTAAAAGTACTTTTGGATTCCTTAGAAAACACGTACAAGATAGCAATCCATCTCCAGTTTTTAAATCCTGTGTGTTTTCTTCTCTAACCCATTTTCAAACAAGGCACGTAGTTGCTCCAGATGGTGGGGACAGAGAAGGCAGACCCCAGTTCTCAAAGTGCAGAGAACATCCAGCACAGAGGGTTCTCATACAATTTGTTCATTCTCATAACACCTTCTGAGAGGTCTGCAAATCTGAGAAGATAAAGGGAGTAAAATTTCCAGTTTGGTGTGGGGGAAGATAACCTAGAGAAAGACAAGCAGTTTTTGATTGGCTTATTCTTCCTCAGTGAGGAAAATTTTATGGTATGGATCCCTCTTGTAGCACAGCAACGTAGTAAGGGAGTTAAAGGTAACAGGGAATTAAATAAGAACAAGGGACCAGGGAGCATCCAAGGTTTTGGAAGTCCAGGTGGATTAGGGAATAAACCTGTCACAAAATAGGTTGCTGAAATCCACTGCCTGGGCTCAGAGGTAAGTTCTGCTCCTGGACTCTTCTTGCTTACCTGGAAGCAGCAATATAAGCTTGCCTCAGTCTTAATGAAGGAAAACACTAGAACTCAGTGTTACTACTCAAGTGACTTAAAAAAAACAACCCAAAAATCAAAGAAACAAAACCCAAACAATAACAGAGCAGTGATTTGAGCTTGCATCTGTGAGATGTTCATCTTTCTGAACTTGCAAAGATCTCTGGAAGAACAGAATCTCATAGGTCTGTATCTTTATTTAAATAAATATCAAAGAAATAAAAATATCCATCCCTAAAATGCACTTTATAGTTGAAACATAAGAGTTTTCTCAAAGAAAAAATGCATAATTATTCAATGAAAGCAGAAACAGAGAAGAATAGTTTATGCACACCAGTACACACTGACACTCTGCGTTCCCTTAGATGGAAAGAGTCACTTTCAGTGATAAGGTAAAACTCTCACTGTTTGTAACCAGCTGTTTAAATGCATTGAGGAAGCTGAAGGAGAACTTTTCCTTAAATTAAAAAAATTATAGAAATTTTGAAGGAAGGCATTTCAGACACCAGCAGGTATTAAGTCCAACCCAAGGTCTGAAGTCACTTTTCTCTGCAGCATAAATACAAGTATCAGATCAGATCCTCAGCTGGTATATGATATAAATCCCCCTATCTTCACTGGTCATAGTGAAGCGATGAGGTTTCTCAGGAGCTGAAAATGTGATGCACACTACATGTAATTAGCACTAATACTTCAAAATTGAACGTATAAAAACTAGGATGGAATCTTCTCTCATCACAATGAGATCTTGATGCTCCAAAGAAAACATCCACTTTGTTGATGGACATACTTATATTTGATTGTCCAGGGAAAGGAAACAGAAAATACTTGACACTAGGCAGTAAAAAATCCATTTGAAACTAAATACCAGTTGCATGCCAGGCAAACTGAAAACCTTAGAGAGAACATCTCCACCTTGTTTTTTACCTCAGAGTGTCAGCTGACCAAATAAGCAACTGTCCTGGGAGGCTGGTGTGACAACAAGGTATAGTTACCAACTGCAATTTTCAAGGTGCACACCTGCTAATAAGGAATAGAATTTTTTGCTGATGGAAGGACATTTGCACTGATGTTTACAAAAAAAAGAAGCCTAGTTAATTACTTCTTTTTCTAACTGCATTATAAAATTTCTCTACAAGGAGAAAACTGTCCAATTCAATCACAGGTTCTTTCCCACTTCAATGCCATATTGACTAAAACACAGTCTCCTGACAGATTTGAGTGATCTACCTGACAGCGCCAGGTGTAGGAGGATGGCTGTACACCTTGTTTTCCTCACAAATGCACCCTTTAGTTCTACAGCCAAATAATTGCTCTGAACTCTCCCTCAGCCCTGAATGCACTTAGTTGTATCACACTTCAATTCTCAGGGCTCCTTGAGCACCACAGTCTTCCAGCTGATTGCTGCAACTAATGTTTTCCCTGCCCAGCTCCGTACATGCATTTCTCTGCAACATGCACTGCTGGTTTAAGTAAACAGAGACGGTTATTTAAGCATCAAGTCAGGTTGCAGGGAGATGTTTAGGCCACCTCTTATGCTCCTTATGAAATGCAGCAGCTGGCTGGGGAGAAATACCCGTGTGCCTCTTGTGCTACTTCCCCACTCTACCATTTTTGGGTTTGCTGAATGTATTCTCAGCCAGGGTAAGGAAAACAAATGTTTTAGTTAAATAGAAGTACCAACATATCTCACTCCTTTAGCAACTTTAAAGTATTAGATCAAAATGCTGATGATAATTCAGACGTTTCATTATTAAAACAACCTGATCACCCACTGTATCAGCCTAGAAAATAAGGAAAGCTCTCTTGTAAAATTAGTAGTCACATTTCACTGGCTTTGATTACAGTTGGTAATCTTTGGCCTAATACTGTGGGATAATAAACTTGAAGTGGTCACAAATAGAACCAGTTGCTATATTGAATAATTCTTCAACTCATATGTATTGTCTCATCACTGCTGCAAAGAAGACAGGTACTAGATTTTCAAATTGGTTTTACACTTACTGCATGACCCAGTCAGACCATCTGATGTCCCAAATTAACATCCATAACATTTTATGAATAGAAGACCTTTTTACTAGGTCTAAAAAAAACCCTCTCCTTTTTGCCCTGGGCACCTGAAGGCAAAAATATAACCACTTCAGTTCCCACAGATCTGCAACTCAGTCAACCAATTGCTTAAATTGTTGCTAATGTGAATTTTACTATAAAGTAGCAAGGAATTTTGTAAATCCCTACAAATAATACTCACTTGAGTTACTGATAAATCTACTACCCATTCCTGCACATAGCACAGCTCAAAGCAGTAATTCATTACACAGCTATGGTGGTTGCAGGAAGAAGCAGAAAAGCATGATGGAAAACTTCAATGACCCATATAGTGAAATTGTGGATATACTAGAGGTAGCAGAGAGCCAATCACATACATAAAATAAGGCTGTTCTGTTTGTGTCCCATTAGTGGCTCTGTCATTAGCATCTCTGATGCTTCATCTCTATGACTTTTTTCCATGCACCTTCCAAGACCATTACACTTCCCTGTGTACAGTAATACTCTTCATAGCCTTAATACTTTTTAAGGTACTTTTGTTTCAAAATGTATCCTTAGGTGACTTACACAAACTCAGTGTTTGTGCCTTTGCCTCTATTCCAGCAGAGAAGCAGTTTATGGAAGAGCAAAAGCAGCAGATAGGACCTCATGGTAAACTTCTTATATCCCCATGGACACGTGCAATACTTTCCTATTTTTTATTTCTGGTCATTTAGGCATTGCTTGTCAGATTGGGCCTACAGACTTTCAAAATGGGTTATCATTTCCATCTGTATTGTTGTTCTTGTATTTTATGCCTCCTGCAAAACAGGTGCATCTTCTGCTCACCATGTCATGCATTTGTCTCTTGGGAGAGTGGGTGGTTCTCACAAATACAAAAACTATTAAGCTCCATAAGACAGAAACAAACTCAACATAAAAAAAAAATCCAGTAGCAAAAGTGCAGCTAAATGTAATGCTGCACTCTGCTAAAATAACCTCCTTTCTTCCCCTGACACTTCTGTCGAGTCCATGACAACATCTTACATTCCCCCTCAACTTACAACACAGAACCTCCTGAACCTGGCTGAACATTTTAGAAAGGAAAGCAACCCTTAACCCCCCAGTATCCATCTCATCAGATTATGTTTCAAGTCTGGTATTCAATTATCAGTTTTAAAAAGAACTCAAAATTGGTAGCAGCTAATTTTAATTCCTCTACAACTACCATGGCCTCAAAAGAAGGTTTAGCAACCTGAGACAAACATACACATAAAGGGGTCTTGTGACACAGGAGGATGATTAGTTATGCATCCAAAAATCAAATACAAATAAAATTAAGAAAGACAAATCCATCTTTGTACAAGCTGGCATTTCATCTATAAAAGACATCTGTCACTTACATATGGCACAACCCTCAGCGTAACAGGGAGAGCATTATTAAGTGCTGTAGAGCAAATGTGACACGCAGAGAGAGATAGGTCAGAAAGGGACAGGGACTTCAAGGAGATTTGTCATTTCATCAACACCACTTCTCTGCACAATCTACAAAATGCAGGCTCCAAAAAGATTACCTAGAACAGTGCAAAAAAATCCAAAACAAAAAACCAACCAGTGCATCCACCTTTTTGGTGGTGCTGTCTTCAGCTGGGAGAGTTGACCAAACCCCTGTAATTATTATCATCTAGTTGTGTGTTTTCTCATCTTCACAGAAGCACTCTATTCCTTCTCGAGAGAAAAATGTTGTAAAAAATTGTGGTGGTCAGACCTACAATGGACAGATGAGCATTGGCCCTTCCCCCTTTGCTACATGGGCAACCAGCAGGTTTGAGACATCCTCAATACTCACCAAAGGCCAGATTTTCAGGAGAGCTCAGGTGTCTCACTCAAGCATCATTAAGCCTGTGCATTGGCTAATCAAGAGAAAGGAAAAAAGAAAGAAAAACGAGGCGTCCCTAACTACCTCTATTCTGTACCATTTTCTTTGGGACTGGCCTTTAAGTCAAAACCTCAGGAATCCCTTTTCAGCTGCTAGGCAGTGTATGTCTATGCCAAGAGCTCTAGCTCTCCAAGACCCCTCACTTGTACCTTTTGTTCTCTGCACTGCCCTTCTCTTCTCATTGTATTCTCACCCATGTGCAGAATTCATTAGCCCTTCGCCTTCCATCACAACACTTAAATAAGTGAGTCTTCCAAAGAATTCAGCACCTAAGAACTTCTGTGGGAGGAAATCAGACATTTAGCTTTTCAGTTCCTTTGGAGCTGTGGCCTTCAGCACCTCTTGTAAGACTTTAGAGCAAACAGAAGGGAAAAAAGAGATTCTTACTTCCCCTTTCTCTTGCTGTCTTGCAGCCCATGGGATCAGAGAGGACGGAGATGCGCAAACGGCAGATGTCTACGACCCAGGAGACCCCAAGTGCTGCACAGGCTCAGCTCAGCACAGGAAATCGAGGGTCCAATGCCTGCTGCTTTTGTTGGTGCTGTTGCTGCAGCTGCTCATGGTAAACCCCTCTCATTCAAGCCTCTGGGGAACAGAATAGCAGGGAAGGGACACATAGCTAGTGTATAGGTCAATATAAGGCAAACAAACCACCTGTATAATTCTGCAGATCTGGGTCTAGGAGAGATGACTCTGCTCTAGTACTAGACACAACCTTCCACTCCAGTCTATTCTTTCTTTCTCTGACACTGAAATAACAGATTTTTAAAATACATATCTGTACAGTATCTCTGTTGTACTTTTGTCGTCCACACTGTGTAGTGGAAGGTTTGTTTCGTGCAGGACTAATTCTCAGCCTTGAGCTTCACCAAGGCTTCCACTAAAATCTGAAGGCAGTATCAGAATATGTCATAGATTTGGGACTTAACAAGCAGCACCGATTGTGTTAAATGGAGTTAGGAGAAGGTGGAAGAATTTGTAGGTCAGAAAATGAATAACCAGGTGCCCAGCACTGTTCTTTTTCCCTGAAGGCAACTGATCTGTTGTCATTAATTAGTGCTGCCAACTCATGGCACCTGCAGCTCATATGAAGACAATCCTTGGGATCAGAGACTTTAAACATTGTGGGTACTTGCTAAAGATGAGGAGTTAAGGAGAACAAATTCAGAAGAACTCCCACCTCAGGATGTTGAGGAAGAAAATTTATCAGGGAATCAGCCAAAAAAAAATTCGTTAAATTAATGTGTTCACCTTCTCTTTCTTACCAGCTGCTCCAGACCCAAGTGATTTCATTCAAAACTGAAGTAAATCTTCCCATACTCAAATGTCCTGTATCTGTTTGGGGCAAAGTGTTACTTAATGGACAAGACCAGAACTTGCATCGAAATAAAGAAAAAAGTCTTGAACAGCCATAAGAGTTCCACCAAAACACTGACAGCAAGGAGAGTGCTTCTTATAAATGCACAATCCACCATATAAACACTTCAGAGCAAGTAAACCTGGCACTGAGGTGAAGGGAAGAAGTCACAAATAACCTTACAGTCCAGGCTAGGAATCTGTTCCACCAATATTGCTTTCCAATAGCACCTTGTGGCAAATGCTTTGGAGAGCACCAGTAGAAGGCAAGAGAGGAGCAGGCTGATCATTCCTTTGTTATTGGTACTCAGCCCACCAGAAGCTGAGATACCCAAAATTCTGTTGTCCCTAATGCAAATAGTGAATATGTTGCAAGGACAAAAGGCTGCTTGGAGGGTTTTTTGTGAGATGCCAAGTACTCTGGCTCTGATCCTACCAAGCTTTTCAGCAGGTGCTTCGAGGGAAATAAAGTAGTCTTTAAAGAGACATTAAATACTGTGCCTGCCCAGGGTCAGAGTTTGCTGCCTTGCAGAATGCCATCTATGTTAAAGCATGCCATACAAATTCCATGGCCATATCAGCAGCTGTCCAGTGCAATTGCAAGTGGCTCAGTCTACAAACATATCTTTCCATAAAAAGAAAGCATAAGACACATTTATCTACTAAGCCAGAGTACATAAAATTTGCATTTTACCTTTTAAATTGTTGATAGAGTGGGGTTTTTTCCCAGGGTGCTCATTTTCTGTGCACCTCACTATTTGAACAACTCAAAGAAAGCAATTTACTCAATAGGGTGTGTGAAAGTACCCAAATTTCATGATGCTTAAAATTCCTATCTGCATTTCAGAATCATCTGGGAAACCAATACAGGCTCTGAAGCAGAGCAGCTTGTTTTAGCTTTAAAATAATTTCTGCTTTTTTTTTGAGACCAATTGTTTTCTAGTAGCAAGAAATGCAAAACAAGCCATAATTAAGCTATTTATATTCCCTATTCATAGACCCTTTCCTCAAAATAGCCCAAGCACTTTGAACAGAAAAATTATGAATAGGAATAAAAATAACAGTCTACATGAGTCATGCAGCTGAGCTGCTGAACATCCAATATTCAGCACACTCTTAATAGTAGATTTAGAATGAAGTTAAATGAGTATCTCAGCTGGATGCTCAGAGCCTGTGTTCATTCCTGCAGCCAAAACTCTTCCTCCAGCCTGTTACTCTTCCAGATCCTGAGAGGATGCAGTATTGCACCAGTGTCTTT
>NW_008653731.1:25308-38761 GCF_000695815.1 Acanthisitta chloris | reverse complement strand
AGCCTGCCCATAAGTAATTTTCTGAGGCATGGTGTGTTCTCTTAGGAAAGCTTTTGTTATTTCTTTTGTCTTTTTCCCCTTTTGTGCATTATCCTATGAACACTGTAATCCTTTCTATTTGATCTGCTGGTTCCCCTCAATCCAAAAATAACTCTGACAAGAAAATCACTTCTTGCCTATGTGTGTGAGGAATACATAATATATCACTTTATGTGTTCAAAAACGGCCAGAGCCACCGGTAAAAAAGGTAGTAAAGGTTTGAGACCTATATAACCCAAAAGAACAGAGAACTAGCTTTACTACTTACTTTTTTCTTTTCTTTTTTCCCTGAAAAGGTACAATGAAATAGTTTATTGGTTTGAACATATGGTTCAGATGTTACAGAAAGAAGTGTTTGCAGTATCTGCTCTCCATCTTAGCAACAGGAAAGCTTTCCTACATCTTCAATGCATGGACTGCCTCGGCAGAGGAAAGCAGGACTCTGCAGATTATGGACTAACACTAGACAAAGAGGGAGGAGATGCCCAGTAAATAGCAAGGCTGCAAGTAAGACTCAGTCAAGAGTTTAGAAGGCAGAAAGGGCAGAAAAATCAACTGGTTTAACAAAAAGCCTTACTAGATATAAATGAGAATCTTAAGGATTAAGTCAACAAAATTTACAACACTGTCACAAAAGGTAAGATACAAATGAAGAAATCAAATTTTGTATTTCCCTAGCTGTTATAACAACTGTATTGCCTCATTTCAGCTGGAGGACCCACTTCATATAAATTACAGGTTACAATACGCTAGGACCTTTACTTCCTGGCACATTTTAAGCAGCTTTACAGATTACATGAATACATGTGTGTATGCACACGCATTTCTCACTAAGATATGATTGCCTGGATGAACTGCAAAGTAGTCCCCATTCCCTAAAAAGAAATATGTATATTCTCAAATCCAGTTTCAAATGAAAAAGAATTGTCTACAACTTCGAAAGAAATCTTTAAAAACTAGAGCCATCTAAACTAACATTTGACAAAAGCAGCAGGAGGTGACAGCTGTTCTTCCAGGCAACATCAGAAACTCTCAGTGATCACTAGTGATTGCAGCAAACTTTTTGAGTTTTTTTTTGTTTTTTGTTTTTTTGGTTTTTTTGTAATGCTACAAACAAGTGTTTCCAGTCAGGCATATTCAAAACAATATTCAGCAATGGTAGATCTGCTCTTTGTGCCCCAGGCCTCACATTTTAAAGCATATATTAGCACTTTCTTAAAGCTGCAGTCAATTACCACACAATCTGGCTGTATCTGCATCTGACCTCTAAAAGATGCTTACCCTTCCAGCATCACATCACATACACAAGTCTTTAGCTTACTTTCAAGTGTCAAGCTTCTGGTTTTCTTGTAACATGGTATCACCACTCCAAACCAGTCTTGGCCCTATGGATATAAAAAAAACAGCCAAGGAGGAAAAAAAGCAACCCCAAACAAACAAATACAAACGCACCTACCTTGAAATCTAACTCACACAAAACCAATGCATCAAGTCTAACTAAAGTAAAAACACTGCATTGAGCATACACAGTATAACAAGCATCACTGCTGAACAGATCTGACATGTGAACAAGTGGATGCATGTATACATATATATACACTTGTGTATACACATTGATAGGGAATTGGACTTGGTGATCCTTAGGGGATCCTTGAGATATTCTATGGATCTAGGATTCCTTCACAAAGTCTATGGGATACAATAGTGAACATGTGGTGTACATTCAGCCTTTTCCTCTATAACGTTGACTAAACTGTTGTTACCTTGCAGTCTTACTGTTAGAAATCAAGAGGAAGAAAGAGCAAGGAGAACATCTCATGAACTCCAAGCAGAGGGTATTCCAAACTGCGAGGAAAGGTATGGTCTTTATTAAGTGTTTAATCAAGCTAAAATGAAACAAACCCAACCAAACATACTAAGTAATTACAGCGCCCAAAACATGAAAATAACTATTTGTCATTTAAGATCAATTTGCAAGTCATTTGTTTTTTATCTCCTAATGAACCACAGGTCTGATCTATAACATTTTACCTTATTTATATGCAGCATGTAACAGATCCCCCCTCTTGTAATATGACAGATCAAAATCAGCATTGTAAACAGTCTCACTTTTTTTCTGCAACAATTTGAAAACATATCCTGTTCCCACCCAGCTACTATGTCATGAGGCTAACTGGCAGTGCTCAGCCTTACAAAAATAATAGAGAGGAGCTTATATCCTCCCAAGAGTCAGGCAACAGCCCCTTCAGAATTGCTCAAACAGGTAAAAGCATCTGCAAAACAGTAATAGACAGGTGGGTACCTTTTGTGGTGTTTGAATCATTGCTTCTCTATATGTACTTTCATTCAATTTTTAACAATGATCCAATAAGGACTATTAGGTATAGAAAAAATGCTTAGCTGTTGCAGAAGTACTTCTTTGCTGCAATTACTTGGAGCAATAAACTGCAATTTCTGCATGAAAGCACTGGCAATCATCTGCATCAGAACTCTTGATAAGCATTTTCAAAAAACACCTTATAAATGTGTTTACTAGAGCTTGCACTTGGGTCGTTCCAGTGAGGAGTCAGAGCCCCATGAACCTTAGGATTTTGTTCCGTCGTGATGGCAGATGCCTCCTGCCAGCTGCAGACAGCGTGAGTAACAATTATTCATCTCTCTCTTCTGCTCTTCCTCCTCCTCAAGCCCTGCTCCTACTCTCGAAGAAGTAAATGCCTGGGCTCAATCTTTTGACAAGCTGATGCTTACTCCAGCTGGCAGAAATGCTTTCCGTGAGTTTCTACGAACAGAATTCAGCGAGGAAAACATGCTTTTCTGGATGGCCTGTGAGGAACTCAAACAAGAATCCAACAAAAGTGTCATTGAAGAAAAAGCAAGACTCATTTATGAGGATTATATTTCTATTCTTTCTCCAAAAGAGGTATATTACTTTTCCCAATACATTCTTTGTTGTTGCTTTGCACAGTTAATTCCAACATGTTTAAAGCTACACCAATGCTCAGGGAGAACTTTTCTTCCCCCACATTCCACTGCCATCAAGTAGCAATTTAGGGGAAAAAAGGCCCCCATTGCTGAGCTGAAAAGGTCAAAACTACTTTCACTGGTTGTCAGAAAGCTCTTCCCAAGCTACCCTGGCATGTGGAAGTTTTAGTTTGAGGCACATACAGATGATCACATTATCCTTGCTCAATTTAAATTTTATTTGTTGGACTAATCGGTTTCCTTTTTTGTGGCACTAGGAAGGAGGTGTATGTGTCTCTCCAAAGGCACAGCAGTCGCAGAGTGTTATTTGCAAAGCACAGGTTGCTCAAAGAGCAGCTGACAAAATATGGCAGAGGAAAAACATGACGACTTCCCAAAAATTTTCAGAACTACTTGTCACTTTGCTGTTAGCAAATATGTCAAGTTTTGAAGACACCTCAGTTTAGTTTGACTATAATCCTGCCAAGCAGGCTGGAATTTTAGGCCTTCCAATATCTATATAAAACTGCAACTTAACTGTGGTGCAAGTGATACTTATGCACTTATAAAAATGCTGTTGACTCTAGCTAGTCTATTCCTGTAACACTAGTATTTTTCTACAGACACTTGTATGTTGTATGGCAACATTACACAGCCATACCTGTGGTTCACATCAATTCACCCAAACAGGAATTTGATTAGGCAACAGCTTCCCAGGTTACATTTTCCGTCTGCGTCATTCTGCTTACTCCAAATTCAGTCCCTTTACAACAGCACTGACTCCGCAGGAAATGAACTGTCACCAAAAATTACAAATCCTCTCTACTACAGGGCAGGAAGTTGGTCTGGAAATAACCCACTGGTCTCTCAGGTTTCAGTAAGAACAGGATTGCAGGCAGTGTTGTTTAAAGGAAGGTACCTCAGTGAGGACATTTCTCTATCCATATTCAAGATATTACTACTTCCAAATTTTAACACAGTCATTGTTTGCCTAAGTATATTTAGCAGGTTTTACACTCTTGGAGGATGCCAGCTGAGATGGTTAAAAAAGACAACTTTTTCAACCAATAAAACAAACCTAAAACTCCAGCTGTACTGTGCACCACTACTATTGACATGACTTTCTGTTTTAAAACGCAGGTCAGTCTGGACTCGAGAGTAAGGGAAGTTATTAACCGAAATATGCTGGAACCCTCACAACACACCTTCGATGACGCACAGCTTCAAATTTACACCTTAATGCACAGAGACTCCTACCCACGGTTTATGAACTCTGCTATTTATAAGGACTTGCTTCAGTCCTTGTCTGAAAAATCCATTGAAGCATAGAATTTTTTCTTAAATGTATTTATTTTCAAACAAACAGAACTCTGGGCTACAAAAATCCACAGGGAATTTAGAATTAATCAGATATTTTACCTGAAAATAACTCAGGCAAGTTTCACTACAGACTGAATGTTTAAATCCGCACAATGTTCTGACACAATCAGCTAAATACAGTTTCTGATCAAATTTAGTGTTATTTTGCAAAAGAGGATGAATGAAAGATTCAAAAAATGGAGTATTTTTTCAAACACAGCACACAACTCAGATGCAAAACTGTTACAACATGTGTCTGAGGTACGAATGCCAACTGAGCACGAAATTCAATTTTTAAGTGGAGTGTTAGAATTTTCTTGAGAACCAAACCAGTTGCCCCATCCACACTGTGGCCAAAATAAAACCATTACTGCTGAGCCTGGGTTACTCTGACAATGCCATCACACCTGGCACTTGTTTGGGTACCTTTCATGCATACAGGGTGTGCTAGTGGAAATCGGCCTGGCAACATCGATTTCAATCAAGCTTGTGAAAGTTACTGGTCGAAATAATGCTGCCTATAAAAAACAGATCTTTTGCTGAAGAATTGTTATTTTACTATTAGAGTCTGATGAAAGCATTAAGTTCACAACGTTGATGTTTATAAAGTTAACTTACTTACTTAGGAGGAAGATAACTTTGGGCATTCGAATTCCAAAATAAAGCACAAGAATTCTCACATCTTCTCCCCTCAGTATGTATATATAAAACCCTTCACTATTTGCTCCCACAAGGATGGCAATATCAACCATCTTGGTTTTGTACATATTAAATTCTCCCCTTGCCTGACAGATCCTGTAAGGTTTCTATTACAGATACGTACACAATTTAATTAATAAAAGCAGGAAGCTGGAACTGTTGTGTTCTGATGCAGCACTACTTCAGACTCTGCAACAGCACCATCTCTGTCCAGTAACAAACCATGTTCATTTGCAGTATCCCCAAAGCACTACCCTTCATTTCTGGTCATATCTCAAAATCAGGAATGACAGGAAGTACTAGGAAGAAAGTAAGTTGAATCCACATAATCTGTGTGTAGATCTGTTATTCTAATGTCTTCTTTCTTTGAAATTACAAGATTTATTACAATTCCACTATATTAAACTCTGGAGTTTATAGTGGATTTCCATTGAATCGTACTTTTTTTCCTGCAGGTTTATTTACATGAACCAAATGACACATGCAGGTAGGAAAAGACACATGGGGAACAGAAAGAAAAAAATATCCCTGGAAGGGGAGAACCAGACTGGTATTGTTCAGTGACATGTACTATAGCCTTTCCAAAACCTACTCTTTGCTTAATTCTAGAACTATTAAAAGCACAAAATGGGGACTTAAAAAAAAGGAAATGGGAATAGCAAAACAGAATTTAAGAGACCAATGTAACTTTTTCCTCAATACTCTGGGCAGGAGATATGTTCTCCCCTTACTGCGTTTGCATTATTAAACAAATAATGATGAGATTTTTCATTACACAGCACTCCAGGAGAAGACCTGATACATGGTAAGTTAACAATGCTATGGAGCAGTTCAAGGCCAGGTTGGATGGGATGCTGAGCGACCTGGTCTAGTGGAAGGTGTCCCTGCCCATGGCAGGAGGGATTGGTACTAGAATAAGGTCCCTTCCAACCCAAACCATTCTATGATTCTATGACTGGTTTTCATCATCTCCTTCCAACAACAAAACACTATTCAATGTATCAGCACCAAAAAGTAAACCAAAAAAACCAGAGAGTGCAAGTCAAAGTGCTTTTGCCCTCTATAGCACAATGATGGATGCTAAGAGAAAACCCTTCTATATACCATGACTCAAGACATGGTCCAGTTAGTGTTTGCCACTGGTTAACCTACCAACACTGGTTATCTCAGCTGAATTTCTAGTAAACACACTCAAAGCAATTTCCTTTTATGTGAAGTATGACATGATAGGAAGTAACATCAACGAAACTAGATATATTGGTAAGGCAGCATGCATGGGGAGTTTGCAGTCTGATGTTGCTGTACTTGTTTTAATCAGGGTGGGTAAGAGTGCTCTAAAACTCTAAACTGGCAAAATAAGTTTAACTAGGTCAAACAGAGCTTGTTGGAAAGATCATACGCACACATCAAAAAAACTTCAAAGCATGTCATCTCACAAAATGGAGGATTTAGTTTCTTTTAAGTTATCTCTCTTCCCTGCAAAGAGACTTCATTAAAAGCTAGAAGACAGACCAAACACTCGTACTTCATATCAAACAATATATTCTATTGTTCTGCAAGAAAAAGAAAGAAAAAAGATGCAATGAAATTAGAGGGGAGAGAAAACTGTATTGGTTTTGGCAGTTTTATGGTGAACATCAAAGTATTAAAAGAAGAAAATAATATTTTCTAAGCTTATTTTCCATGTGCCACAACTTCCAGGCAATTAAAACTCTCTAAGCAATTTTCATTTTGCTTCTTCAGTACAATACGCTGACACTTGCAATGTGCATTTTTCCTGAAAAACCTTCACAAATTTTAGTGCTGTGTTTTAGGCTTAAGCTTACACCCCACACCAATGGCAGAATGCTGATCCCCAGATACTGTGAGAGTATCTCCAAAAAACCCAAACAACTCACTCCCCTAAATATCTTCCTGGTTTAAGGATGTTTAATGCTGGATTTAATTGAAGGCATGGGGGGGAGAAGGGGGAAGAAGAAAACAAACAGCCACCCACCCAGACAACAGGTTTTCATCTACATTTCATTCCTATGTACTTGCTCATTATGCACAAACTTTGCAGGGCAAAAGTGAGTTGCACTGAAAAGTTGCCATAGACAAGCTGTTACACTAATAGCAGGAGAAAATAATTATACTGACATATTATTTATAATTAATCAAGTAAGAAATTATCACAAAATCAATTTAGCCTAGATTGAAAATAAGCATGGTTGGTTTGCCTTGGCATTTATCTAACTGCAGGATATCATTAAGCTCTAACAACTTTCCAGTCCACTGGCATTCTTCCTTCAATGTCTGCACTTCATAAAGCAGTGACTCCCACAGAACATGCACACTGTTAAAAACTGCTCTTTTCACCAGCCTGCTAAGCACTATTAAAATTGCATGGGCTCCTTCAGCCAACATATTGGGCTCCACACTGACCTTTAAATTCCAAAGTCATTAGCACAATACAATCGAAGGGGGAAAAAATCATACATATATTCTGAAGGGCTCTATTATATAAAGCTAGACTAAAATTTATCACACAAGCATCATGTACTTCTGTGATTTCTGATTACAAGGGTTATCCTCAAAAAGAGAAAGTGATGAGAAAGACTATTGCAATGTGAAGTAATTTTCAAACATCTTTGGTTTAAGCCGTAATTAAGAACTCAAGTCTTCTGCCATGAAAGGTGTAAGTATCATTTCAGTGATATTAATGGAAGATTTTCAGTGCTAATGTGTGACTAAATTAATCCCAAACCTTTTAAAATGGGAAACCGATTCAAGATTAGTGATGATCTAGTGAAACAGAAGCTAATATACAGGTGCATGAAATTGTACTTAAAGAGGAGAAACTCCTTGGGGTTGTTTCTGACTGTGAATGATCTGTTTCCACAGGCATGTGTTTGAAAGGTAATACAACCACTTTTTGCAGAACTAAGGCTTCATGTTGATGAATTTAAGTTCTGCCTAACCTAGTATGGGTTGTAAATTTCAATTTAAAATTCACGTATGTGACCAGAAGTGGAATCCTGGACTCTGGATAAAAAACAGGCATCTCTCCTTTGCAACACTTGGAAAGAGCAATAGGGCTGCAGAGTGGGATTCACAGAAGCCAACATCACTGGGCAGATATTTGCCTTCTGCTTAGTGGTAGTCAAGAAGAACCATTCAGTACAAGGTATTTTAAAATCCATACTTTCTCCTGAACAAGTTAACAGAAAATGAGGAAATGTATTATATATGAGCAAATGTCTTCTAACGACAGATCCAGAAGCTGTTTTCTGAGCAGCACAATCCTCTAGCCTTGCTTACAGAAGAAAGATTGGATCCTTAAAGAACTACACACACACAATTTAAAAGGAACATGGTCCCCTTTCTCTCTACTAGGTCAGTGTAAAAACTAGCTTCAATTGTAGGGCAACTGTGTTCCATCTGAGAGAATTCAAATGTCCACAAAGGTAATTACCAAACCTAAATGAGAGAGATTCATCACCAGTTCTGCTGCCATGTCTCACTGCATAAAATATCCCAATGTACTGGGTCAGTCACAGCATGACTACAGCTCAGTAGACAAACCAACCAGCTGGGGAAATGAGACAGTCCCAGCCCCATCTCTGCATCCTTCTCCTATACATACTTCAGACTTTGCATCCTCTCCAATAGAGAAGGGCAATTTCAGACAGCTGAGAAAACCACAGTAACTGTTGAACAGAGGTGCATCCAAAGTTCACTGCTGGACAGTCTTTATTTTTGGATTTGGACTGTTCTTATTACCTTGGGGACCGAAGAGGGAAGGGTGAAGGCTGCTGATCATCCATAAGGTAACATTCAGTGAAACCATGTTTTAGTTCAACTCCTACTTCGATACACTTACAACACAGAAAGTGCTACCTCAGTTCTAGCTCTTTTAATAAAGTCCAGATGTAATTTGGTGGGTACAGAAAGACAGTCACTACATTTTCTCAAAAGATACTTCTCCTGAGTGTCACTATCAGACATAATGATTAAATGACACATAGGATGAGGAAGGTTATGCAAACTAACCTGTGTCTGCCCTAATACACAAGTGCTGTGAACAGCAGTGGAAATGTGGGTCTACCTGACATCCCATTTGCAATCACTTTTAGCAAAATTATTTGGACACTTTCCTTTAGAAAGGTCCCCAAACAAGGCATGCTAATTGATAGTAGATGTCTGTCATTAGTTTGTTGCTGTCTTAAACAACTTGGGAAAGAATGAATCAACTCTGCATCTTTAAGTAACTCTTAAAAAGCAATCCTGCCTAAGGACCTACACACAGGCTAAAAACAACGCCCTGCTGCTAGTAGAAAAAAGAATGTTTTCTGAAGGGCATTGATATAAATTGAGTTAAAATGTTCATATATACAAAGTTATGCAAGAAACTTTAAATGCTGAGCAATTTTCTGTCTAAAACATGTTTGTAACAAAACTTCTATTATTATAATTTTTCCCTTCAGCAGAAAAGCCACATTTCCTTCCCTGCCAAGCTGACTGGAAAAGCGTCTCTATACAGTATTTACCAAACACTTCTTGTCTCACAAAGCTCAAGTGTCATCATACAATTTCCAATTCATTTGTTACCATTGCCATCATCACGCGAAAAATATTCAAACTTAGAAAATCCTGTTTTTCCTGTACAGTCGAGGAATTTATTCTCTAGAAACTGCACACACTCTTCTCACCCCACCATGAATACTTTATCCATTGCCAGAATACACCTCCTCAGCCCAAAGCTTCAGTAAATTAAGCAAAATAAAATCAGGTATAATGAAAGAATTTAATCTCTTCTAAATATGTTGGCATGTTTTTGCTTGAAAACACATTTGAAAAAACTTCTAAACGTGCACTGTTAAAAGGCAGACTCTAAAAAAGCAGTATTTTTATAATTCCACATATGAGAAAGACCATAACTTCAGCAATTTATTCCCACCTGCAAGTCTATGACTGACATTAGATATCCTGCATCTCAAAATTCAGTTCATGAACAAAACCAACGTCATTTTTATGAAGTGAATATAGTATTAGCTCCTCAGTTTATAATGTTCATAATGTAATGAATTGGTTATCTGGTGTTACTAGGACAGCCTACAACAAAATGCCTTTGCTTGTTTACAAAGTCTAACCCCAGCTTGCTGGTCAAGCACATTAAGCAAGACTGAACAGTCAAATCAGATTTAACCAACTATTTTAAAACATTCCTAGAAATAATACCTACTGATAGAAAGCAAAACACATGCTTTGGGCAATAAAGTATACTGCATTGATCAAAGCTGGTTACATAAACAAGCTCAATCAACCACTGCAGAAGAGGTCATGATATCCACTAATAAATTTTCAAACCCCATGACCACAAATTTAATCCTAGTCCAGAAACAATACATACAAACCAGAGAGTTAACTAAATTGTGATTTAGTTATCAACTGAGTTTAATGCAATGAGGAAGTTTCTCTTTGCAAAGCTAGTGAACACAGCAGCAAGAAACAAATTCCATTTGTACAAATGAACAAACACAGAGAGGTAAAATACACATGGGAGGAGCGTGTATATTTTAGACTGCAAAAAATACAGTACATGATTCACATAGTTAGAAAAAAAACAAGCCAATTACCAAAATGTTTAATTGGTAAAAGTTTAATGTCAACTTACTTATAAAAATGAAAAAATATTTTAACATTCACCATACAAGTGAGCAACCTGGCCCTACTGACTATCAGCTAGAGGAAGGCATTTAAGGAAATGATGGTTGTGTCAAAACAAAGGCTAACTTCAGGCATGTATGCTGCTTTAAAAAAAAAAAAAAAGAAAAGAAAAACAAAAAAATCTTTTCATTTGCAGGAAGCTAGATGCTTAGCCTAGTTTTTAAAGCTAATTACAAAATCCTCTTTCATACTGGTCCAGATGTCTTGACAATTTCTTCTTCTAACAGAACTGTCAAAAGAAAAGAATTTTTTATGAGATCTTCATACAGATTAGTTCTAGATAGAAAACAGAAATACAACACCATACTAGGATATGGAAATTACTAGTTAAAGCACTTGCTTATATCATAACCATTCCTTCACTCAGGCATCTGCATACAGACACTTCTGTAACTGCTTACACTCCTTACAAAAGGCTTTAAGGGCAAACGAACTTTTCCGGGTACGGCATCGAACAATTTCTAAGCTTTACATACTGTTTAGACACCTCAGAGTAAAGGTTTGGACAATATTCAGTAGTAAGAGATGTGAAACAAGATGCATAAAATCCCTTTTTATGTGGCAATCTTAGCATACACTGTGTCATGGCTGTGCAGAGCTGCAGCGTTCTTAACACAGAAACACAACGGAATGAGGGTATCGTGCATCCTACTGCACACTGCCACTTCTGAATCTGCAGATTTTACAGGCCTCAGCTCAGTGTTTCTCCTCTTTATTGGACTACCAGTGTTTCTCAGCTTTTTTAATTCCCATTTCCTGAATTAAAATAAATTTAAATCAAATTATCTCTGCCCTACACTTAGCCTGACACAGGAATATGGCAGTGATCATATCTTTTTTTCATGCTCTCTTCTTTTCAAAGTAGCAAAACCCAGAGAAAAGCAACAACAAAAAGTCTGAAAACGCCTATTTCACTCATCAAGGCAGAGATTAAAATCAGATAGAAAATCATTGGGTGAAGAAAGTGAAAACACAGTGACTAACTTGTCACTGCTTCATATGGTAGAGCAGTGTTGTGGCTAAATGCTGCGAGGACTAAGTCAGTGTCCTGACTGCTCTCCCTGTTTGCCACTGCCCTAGTTGTGTGACCTCACACCTTCAGGCAAAAATACATTTCCAATCTACAGCGATTTTGCAGTATCAACATGTAATACAATTAATGGGCTGAGAAATAACTAAAAGTCAACAGAAACTAATCTGTCACATTTACTGTAAACCAGAATTAACCACAGAGCCCAGAGCCTGGGTGCCTGCGATCAAATATGCAGAGCAGTCTAACAGCCTTACCTTCCATCTGTTTCCACATTCATTACAGACAACAAACGTTGTCATGGGTTCATCAGCACTGCGGGTTTGAACCTTTGGCAAAGGCAAGAGCCAGAGCGGAAAAGGAGAATTAGTATCTTCAGCTTTTGTCAGTGTGTGCTCAACGTGAGCTTTTAAATAGAAGTTTAACCGTAAGGAAACACACTTGGATAAAAATACAAGCTTTTTGTCTAGATTACAAAGCCATCATACACTCTGATTTTGACAAATTTAGTAGCACCATAATACCAATTTCAGCATAGAAACCATGCACATATTACTAGGAAAAGATTCTGCACTAAAACTGCAAGTTTAGTACAGTTTTACATATATCTACTGATGCAAAGGCTTAAAAGTCTCATTGACTGAAAAACAGCTTTCTACTTAAAGCATCTGATATACAGCATTAAATTATAAATGCAGCCGACCCTATGATGGAAATTACATTCCCTGGAGCACTGTTAAGCAAATTAAAGCCCCTCTTTCTTGCAGTTGTAGGAACAACTGTGAATCAGGCTCCAGAGTGAGTCAAATGATACATTAAGTATATACAAAAATATATATGTGTATATATCATTTTGTGCTATTCAGTCCCTCTGTAAAAATAAAGTTTATACACATTAAAAATACTAAGTTATCTCTCCTCCACATAAACCCGTATCAATAAGAGGTAATAAGAAGAAATGGAAAAACACAGCATTACAAAGAAACTAAAGTTCCAGTCTATACAGATACTCAGCTTGGATTTACAGAAAATCTATGGCAAATAAATACAACATTCTTCACCTAAGCACACCTAAATAGATCCAACTACCTTCACACATTGTAATTTGCCAGCATTTTGTTAGAAGTTCATTTTGCAATTCCAGTTTTTTTCTCTGACAATCTTTATATAGGACTCGAGCTTTGGAAAAGGCACACGAGGAGACTGAACAAGCACGCACCTGGGTGTATGTGCAGTTCTTCTTTTTGCACTTGCCACATGTAAACAGATCAGTTTGGGTACCTCCTGTTTTAGCCATCTGGTGCTCTCTGATAGCTTCTTTGGTCAGATTTTTGCGCATTTCTTTCAGCTCATCACTTGCCATTTCCTGTTAAGGATGAAGAGCAGAGTATACTAGAGAGTTTTACCTTTAAAACAAGTTAACACTGTGCAATCCCATACAATTTTTTATTTAGAATCCATGAACAACGCTAGTGAAGGGCAACGTAATTCTACACATTTTAATTTTGCAAGACTTAAGTTAGGTTGTTTCACAGCACAGAAGCTACAAAAAGTTCCTTTATTTTTTTCTTTTTAACACAGCCGGGAAAAAAAAATCAGTAGAAGTTACAATGTCACTTTTAAGTATCTGAGGGGCCTACAGGGGTAGAGGGCATC
>NW_008653731.1:0-25110 GCF_000695815.1 Acanthisitta chloris | reverse complement strand
GGGAGGTGTCCCTGCCCATGGCAGGGTGTGGGTTGGGACTAAGTGATCTGTAAGGTCCATTCCAACCCCTAAAATTCTATGATTCTGTGATGTCAAACATCTAGAAAATTTCTATATGAATGCATTGCTGAAGTTCAGAAATATAAGAGAGACAAGATAGAGGACTTAAAAGTTCTGCAGAGAGGCAGAAAAGATCCTGTCCCTAGGTTAGATTCTTGGATAATTATCTTATTGACCTACTTAAGATTACTATAGGAAAAAATTTACACTATTTTGACTATTTCCATATTTGTACTAAGAAATACAGTACAGCCATAATTTACGATATGTAACCAGAAATTATATACACTTAGCTTCAAAACACTAACTAAAGAGCTCAGAATCACCACTTTTTCTTTTAAACACTTCTAGTGCTCAGGATCTCCACAACTTCTAATAATGAAGCGTGCACAGCAAAAACAAGTTGTTCCGTTTTTCTTCAATGCAATTTTACTCCACATTCCATGTAGACGTGGAATGCAAACCTTGTATTAATGCTGTTTCTCTTCAGAAACAATCTTAACACTAGGGGGGTTTTAATCCATTAACATTTTAATCCAAGGACAAAGCACTGGACAACACAACACATATGTTTGTGCATATGTACATAAACATGTTGAACAAAAAAACCTCAAAATATGCACTGAAGGTACAATTTACTTTTCTTTACATATCCTTTTACCAGCCTCTGTTTGCCCTAATCTTTATGTAAAGCTATAGCAAAAAAACCCCAACCCAACCAACCAAAAAAGACCACAAAAACCTTTCTTTTAGAATAAAATTAATAATGATTTTCAAGACATGATTTAATTTCTTGCAGTCTCCAGGATACTCCTATATACATAGTTTGGGAGGGGTAGAATCCAACACATGGAAGCAGAACAACAAAAATGAAACAAGACATTAACTGTGCTTTCACTTTCCTCTCCCATAAAATCTAATTTTTCATTTAACTTTCTAGATTTATTTTGATTTGTAAAGACAGTGAGCATCTGAATGGGAATTTTGATTCAAGTGTCCAAAATGTTCTTCCAATAACTTAAATTTGATTTGATTTAAAGGGCAATTCTCCTAGCTTCCTTCCCCTGTCATTTATGGCTTTTTCAATTTATTGTTAAGAGTTTCCTTCAAAATCACTTGAAGTATCCAAGATATAGATAAGTTTTAAACAAACACTGAAAATGCCAACAGGAGAGGGGACTGATCCTTAAAACCACAGTGCAATACACTGCCTAGGAGTGTAGCAGCAGATGTCAGCATCTGAAAAACAAATGGCAAGACAGGCTAACACTTAGACATCCAGAAATGTGAGTGGATAGCTGCTTGGAGTGACTAGCCACTTATATTTTCATCCTCCTAAACTTAAAACACTATCACCGGCATATCACAGTGGCCTTTGAAGAACAGCACAACACTCCATGTTTCAGGAAATTCACACATGGCAGCTTACCTGCCTTCTGACTTACAGACAAAATTCAGACACTTAGGAACAAGTAACAGACACCACTTTCATTCCCTCTGCCCCAACACAGCCCTGTAATTCAGACTGTGCAAGCCACGATCTTGCAGAACTGTGGACAGCTTACATAGATTATTTTTATGGCTAGTAAATAAGAGGTCAAGACGTAAGTCCAACAGGGAAATAGTTCAAGACCTATGCTTTACTCACCTCTGCTGTCATTTTGGCAAACTTGTCCGGAGGGATGTTTCCACATAATACATTTTTCCTTAGGTTTGGGTTCTTTGCATCCTTGAGATTCGCTATTCTACTTCGTACCCTATTTTTGTATTTCATATCAGTGTTTTTCAATTCTTGAAAAATAGGTGCTTTGGACTTAAGGAACCAAACAGTAACAAGTAAAACAGAGCACTAGAAAGGATTCATTTTGGGGGCAACTTTTCTAAAGCAATGTACTTCACTGTTGATGAAGTCCTTTCCCTCCACCCCAGCCACAGTTACTTTCCTGTTCAACACACAGGACTTCATGTCCTTCTGAAGTCAATCATAGCTTAGCACATGGTCAGTGAAACACGAATTTTTGTGTAGTGGGATCTCAGCTGAAATAAACTTGCAGAAAATGAAATAAAGGCATTAGAAAAAGATTAAGACTGCTAACCAGAAAAGATTTTTAAATAACACAGAGCCCAGCATTTTCTGTCAGAATGCTTCTGTAGGATATAACATTGCTGCCACAAGAAAAACATACTGAACTGGAAAAAACCCACACACACTCACCTACATGCATTCCTACATGTTTTAAGGCAAATCATTTAGGTTGGGTTGTTTTTTTAAACACCAAACTTATGTACTGATGTGTTGAACACAGTTTGCTATTTTTGCTTTAAATGAAATTTTAAAATATGCAAAATATAGGTCAAATTAACCAATTTTAAAATTATCCATGCTTTTAGACAATACTCCTGTTCTAGAGCACACAGACATACAACAAAGGATATCTTCTTCAATCTGAGAACCCAGCTCTTCTTCATCAGCACCAATGGCAATGTAATCATCTGAGGAAAACAAATACTAAAACATTAGCAACCTGACAATCTCAGTGTTCTATACCCCTGAGAGTCCAAACAGAAACTCAGCAAATTATGGAACAACTGCAGTGAGTCTTCCTTTTGTATAGGAAAGCTTAATTTACTGCATACTTATCCTTTCAAAACTCATTACTTGGAAGAACAAAAATAAGTGAAATGAAGAGCAACAGAACTTCGAAAAAGTTTAAAACCTTTCATGAAACTGAAACTTCTGACATCTAGCTGCAGACACAAGTAGAAACAAATAACATTGCTACGCAGAAAAATTTCAAATATTCTAAAAGGCTTAGCAACTATCCATCTCCATAATCTAGCTGCAGACACAAGTAGAAACAAGTAACATTGCTACGCAGAAAAATGTCAAATATTCTAAAAAGCTTAGCAACTATCCATCTCCATGGCACATCTGGGCATAGAAGAGACTATTGCAGAAGAAACATTTTATATCATGTTTGATCAATTGTTTCAGTCCACACAACATAAGAATAAGCAAATAAATATTTTGTATGCATGCAAGAGAAAGATTTCATTAGAAACATAGTAATTAAATAAGAGAAACAATATTAGGGGTTTTTTTATATGCAAAACAGCAATGTGTCATAACATGTAAATTAGCAGAAATAAACCACATCAGTCTTCACGGCAATGCAACACTTGAACTAAAATGTCTCAAGATAACTGTTTACTGTTTCTGACCAAAACCTTTACACACAAAGACAACTGCCTTTCCAAGACAGATTAAGGACAAATTAGATTGTGTTTTCCTTCTCATTTCCACACAGGAGTACTTCAATCAGTAATCCAAACACCATTTCTCCTTTGATCTCAGGCACAAGGCCATAAAACCAGAAAATAACCTTATTTTTTCATCAGGGATGATCAGCATATATGTCTCATAGAAAGCAACACAGCAAAAAGGGTTCTAGCTAAAATTAAGACTACATAGAATTACAAATACTAAGATGCTATATGAAACTTTCTGGTCACAAACTGTTTTAGAAGTCTATGAACTACATATCCAGAAGATATGTAGTTGGTCTTCATGGTCTTCAGTCAGCTTTGATTATGGTCTGTATCTGAATTTATGTGAACGAAAAGAACGAACAGAAGAGTGAAGAGGGTAAAAAATGGATGATGCAGACATCTGTTTACACTGGGTCAAGTTACACTAAGCCAGAAACAGAGAAACAGGAGCTAGGTTATAAGCTTGGCAGAAGGGCCGACCAAAAAAAAAAGTAGCTAATTCTGAGAAGTCCAGTTTGCAGTTTGCTCCTTATCTAGAACATCATTCAATTTGTCAGTTTAAAGACACCCACATGTACATGAGACGTAAAAAGAAAAAAAACCCAAAACAGTCAAGGAATTTACCAGCGCCCAAAAGGCAGGAAGATAAGAGCAATGCAAGACTCTCTTCCTGCAAGTATCTCAATGAAACTGCAAGAGTAAGTCAAACCAGAAAGGCAGTCTTCAAAAACCAAAATCTGAAGGCCTCCAGGACCTCTAGTCTAAGAAAGGCAGTAATGTATGTAGTGGCAATCTCTCAGCCAAAAAGACTGAGAGACAAAAAAAATAGCAGCATCTACATCAAGATTTAAATGAGGCAATAAGGAGGCCATAATCTTCCTGAAATGAAGTTCCACTATTGTCAAGATATCAGATGAACTGAAGCCACAAAATGTCCTGTGTCACCAGCAATGAACATGTATTTCAATACCTTTCTCATGCTGTCAAGGTTACTCATTACTTGCAGCGGGTGAACTGCTCTATGGGTACATACACAGAAATAGACATAAACAGTTTATTCTATCCTATGGGGGAGGAGAAAAGTAGAGTGGGAAAGACAGAAATAGAGAAGAAAATAATTGAACTTGAAAATACAAACTACAAAGCTCACCTCCTGTTCTGAGAGCTGCAGAGAGCATTTCTCTACATTTCACTCGTACAGAGTCGGAGGTGCTTGGAGCCCGTGGAAAACTAGGGATGAAAGAATTTGAGGGAGCACTACCCTCCTCCTTCCTGCTGCTGGAATTGCTACTTGAACTGCTAAATAAAGGCAAAAAGAAAACCATTATTAATGTTTTTCCCCCTTTCTTCAAATAACTTTGTTTGTGGGCAAAACAGGTCTTTTGCTATATCCATTTGATGTTATTCCAAAATGAGAACACAGGCCACCTTTTTTTAGTTATTTATAGCTCTAGAGTCAATACATTTTTTAAAGTGTCTTTAGACTATTCACCAGGGTATGCCACACAATAGAGGCACAGCAGGTATTTCATTCCATTATGTGGCATATAAGCTTTAATTCTCAGTTCTTTACATTAACATGAAATCTTTTTTTCTGCCTCCCACAGATCTTTACTTCAAAAAGCAGTGAAGACACATCACACTAACATTCAGTCTCCAGTGGATGCATTGCTTTCAGTCTGTTTGCTGTGCTGAAGGGCTACCACGGTCACAAAAAAAAAAAAACCCAACCCAATTAACATGGTTTTGCTAACTAGAAGTTTTTAACTTCCACCTGGACACATAGTTAGAGGTTACATTTCAATTTGAGAACGGCTGCTGGAAACAGATTCACTAAACCTACAAACATACAGAAGAAATGTGCTTGCACATACTCTTTTGTAAATGTTCCTCAGCTCCTGTAGTGACATTAACATGGACTCCTTTTTCTGGTAACATATTCTGTGTTTACCAAAAAAAGTGCAGGCTGCTTATTAAACATAAAAGCTCACAGACAAAATAAGTATCCTAAACCTCCAGCACATGCAACTGCCACGAAGCTGTGACTGAGAGCTGCTTTACAGTTCTCAAAGTACTGAGAGAGGACGGAGTAGCCGACAGATGTGACAGATGGAATAAACACTAAACTCATCTGGCTGTATCTTGACCTGTGGCTTTCATCCTTTTTTCCTGTCAACAGCGGCACAATTTACTTCCCTAACCACACACCGTCTCTTGTAGAACTCTGTATCTTTCAGAAGAGAACATGGCAGCTGTCTCTAATATGACAAATTTGGACCAAATAGCTTAATGCTAATTTACACTGAGTGAGATTATTTGCAGTCATGAAGAACTAAGCACCTTTCTTCTCTGGCTTCAGGGCTGTTTTGTGAGGAAGATGCAGGCTCCTTTTTCTTTTCTTCAGAATCTTTATCAGTTGAAGGTCCATCTGGAAATACAAAACATGAGAACTCTCTTCCACCCAGAAATAGTAACTGATTTAAAGTAGTGGTAAAATATCTTTTCATGATTTCTCCTGGACCAGTTGGAAATGCTATCAGCTCCCACTCTCTACTATGACCTTCTCTTGCAGTACAGACTTCCACTCCCCAACACACTCCCAACACAGAAAAATGAAAACATGGCAACACTTCAGATCCTTCACGTTAAGTTCAGCATCTGCTTAAACTGGCAGTGAAGACATGATGAAAACAGACTTTTATGATCTATTTTTGCCAACACTTGCTGCATTAGGTAGACAACAACTTCTTTGTTATTGCATCAAGTCTCTGGAGTTTGTCTTCCATGCTTTAAATGTAAGTTCCTACTAAATACACGCCATTCTTCTCAATTATATTGTGAAAATTACCATGGTTGACAAAATATAAAGATCATTTTCATATATTTGAAGGAGTCTTCCAGACAGACATTTTTTTCTGTGATAGCTCTTAAATTATTTGCTTTAGTGTTTAATGCATTTGAATTTGCCTTTCCCATATAGGCTGTGTTTTAATTTTATTTTATAAAGACAAAAGTCTTTATGAAACAGGGCAATCACAACATTTAACTTTAACATAGCAAGAACACATACACCCTTCTATTGTAAAGAGCATTTCAGAGTGGCTAAATTGAGCTCCTGCTTTGATTTGCTCTTTAGAATGGCTGTCTCTCTCCTGCCTACAGAGAAAGTCTAGTGAGACTGGCATCACTCACTGACAGATTCTGTGAATTCCTCTCTCCAACCCCTTAGAAAGCTGCCATTGCACTTCTAAATTCACAGACTGTATTACTGGAATAGGCATGTATTACAAACTTGAAAAATAATTAAAAACAGATCAAAAAAAGGAGGGAAATATGTTAAGGCTCACTACTGCTCACAAAGGTGACCTGAACTAGGCATGTAAATTCGTGTTTTAAGCATCTAAAAGTATCTTTATTACCATATTTCCAAAACAGCCACATCCATGCATTTCTCAGAGGAACTTGGCTGCATATAACACACAAATTCAGGTCTCTTCAAAAACTGAGCTTTTAATTTTTTTACTAGAGTCAAACATTACTGTGCTAGCTATTTTTTAATAGGCACATTAAACTGTGCATGATTTAGATCCTTTCCTTAACTTCTGAGTTAAGGAATTTATCCAGTCAAATATCACTTTGTTAAAAAATCATCGTCTTAAAAGAAGAGCAGAGACAGCTGTACTGGATCAGAACAGGCACCCATCGACTATCCTGCCCCCAGCTGTACCTAGAAAGAGATGTGTAAAGACTGGTATAGGAACCAGCAGAGCACAGAAAGATGCATCTCCAGAATACTTCCCCAGTCTTCAAGAGCTCACCCATTGTTTGTAACACTGTATTCAAACCCTGACAAATTTTTCCATTTAAGAAAAAAAGCAAAATTAAAACACAGTAGATGATGCACTTGGACTGATTGTCTTTAATAAGCCAAAGATATTCCAAAAAATCCTAATAAAGGTATCTATTTATCAGCTATTATTTACAAAAAAAGTAATTTCACTAAGAAAGCAAACAAGGCCATGAACAAGGATCACAAGTTCTTGCTATGACACCTGAAGTGCACAATAATAAGAGAAAGAAAACAAGTCCCACTGTTAAGATGCATACTCACATGACTACTCTCTATGGCAAAACACACATCATATATGATTTTAAAAAAGTTCTAAATATGCATGCAATCTCATTTACCTTCATAGCATTTTAATTACACGATCATTCCTGTCAGAGGCTTTAAGACAAAGTAACAGACCAAACAGGTATCTTGGGGTACAGCTCAGGTTCTACAAAGCCACACAACTGCCTTAGAACTGAGCTCTGCTTCAGCCCATTTACCTCCACATTTGTTCTGGCATACAAGTTGTCAAATTCAGAGCTAACCTATGTATCTTTTGCTTATTTTGCATCATACACACCACTGTGCTACAGCTGACACCCATTTTTCATTTATCATACAATCACAGAATTGCCTGGGTTGGAAGGGATCTTAAAGATCATCTAGTTCCAACCCCCACCATGGGCAGGGGCACCTTCCACTAGCCCAGGTTGCTCCAAGCTCCATCCAACCTGGCCTTGAACACTTTCAGGGATGGGGCATCCAGAACTTCTCTGGGCAACCTGTTCCAGTGCCTCACCACCCTCACAGTAAAGACTTTTTCCCTAATAAACCCACCCTCTTTCAGTCTGAATCCATTCCCCCTTGTCCTGTCACTCCATGATCTTGTCAAAAGTCCTTCTCCAGCTTTCTTGCAGGCTCCCTTCAGGCACTGAAAGGCTACAATTCAGTCACCCCAAACCCTTCTCTGCTCCAGGCTGAACAGCCCCAAACCTCTCTGCCTGTCCACCTAGGAGAGGTGCTCCATTTCTCTAATCATCTTGGTGGCCTCCTCTGGGCTCGCTCCAACAGGTCCCTGTCCTTCCTGTGCTGGGAACCCCAGAGCTGGATGCAGCACTCCAGATGGCCATTTAGCTCATCACAATTTCATCAAAGAAGGCAGGAACCTGTGAGCTCCTGCAACACCCCCATGGCTTCTTTCCCTTACACAGGGCAGGGTATACCTGAGGCACAGAGATAAAGAGGAAAAAGCACAGCTCTTCCTGCAGACACTGGCAGACCCATCTATGCAAGCATGTCTCAAATCAGGGTCAGACTCCAGCAGCTGAGACAACTGCACCATCTTTAGCAAGTATGTCTTCAAAACTACAATTCCTTAAATCACTTAAGAGTTTGTACACATTCTTTGTTTAATGCAGTTTCAGAATTCTGAAAATAAAGCTAGTACTACCCTAAGTGTTAAGTCATTCACTCTTATGGATGATAAACTGGAAAGCACTGGGGAGAAGAGATCCACTGGCATGATGTATTTATTCTCAAACTCACACGTTAATAAGGATATCTTGTTTTACTGAAATAGTGTATTGACAAAAGAACAGAATGCAATTAACAGCCTGTTAGACAGCATTTCATCTGTCCTCTGGGGAAAGGAAAGACATGTCCTTGACAAATTAAAAGTCCCTACTAATTAACTTATTTTACATTCAATGGCCAGACTCTAATGGAAAGGAAGAATGACAGCTAATAGGAACTACCAGCAGCCACAGAAATTCTAACAAAGCAAGATGGAAAAAAACCAGCCCTTCTATGGAAGATCTTTAGAAATTTCAATACATAATTCACCTCAGGAAATCTATAGAACATCATAAATATTTACATAATATAACTTGCCAGTTGCTTTAAAGACCTTTTTTCAACTCCATACCACTACTCAAACTTATGAATCATTTTTTTCAGAAACATTGGAATTGTCACAGATTTTAGGACTGAAAACTAACTGCACAGTTTTAGCTACTGCAGCTTCAGAAGGCCATTAAAAAAATCTTAAAAGCTTTGGGTTTTTGTAAGAGAAGCTAAATTATATGAATAATTCTTCTTTAAAATACAAAGAACACACTAGTAACATGAATTGACTATCAGCCATTGGAGTAAAACCATCAAAGTCTGAAGACTGCAGTTTCTATCTGGGTCTTGTAACTAATTTGAAAGATACTTGCAACTTCTCTAGTGAAATAATTGGTCCAGGGTCAAACAGGACATGATAGTGGGTTTGTTATCAAAACAAACATTTTAATGTAATAATATAGGGCCAGGTAACATAATTAATCTGAATCTTAGAGGCCATTAACAGCTTCATCCTAGATTTTTCTAACTATATCACAAGCCAACATTAGACATTTGCTAGTAACAGAAGAAAAAATTAGAAAATATAAAGATGCAATGTTATTAATTTATAAATTTACCTTTAAATTAAGAAACATTTTAAAGTAAGAATTCTTCCAGAAATGTTAATGAAAGATGGCTAGTTATTCCCTGGAAGCACACGAGAATTTAATCTAGTGGGATATCATGCGCTACTGATCACCACCAGAACTTTGAAAGTTTTCTGAGTATTCGACTTAAGTAAGGGTAAAAGATACAAGAACAGTTATCAGATGACATACATGTTAATTTAACAATTTAACAATGACCCTCATATTTAATAATTATTTAGGCCTGATTTTCCAGACCCTGACTAAAACAATCTGGAGATGCACACGCAGTTACATTTGTTAGCAATTCCTCTACAAGACGTAGTAAGACACGAAGTTTCTTCCTAGATTTTAGATTCCTCCCTAACATTGGGAGGAATCTAAAATCTATCAATAAACAAAAAGAAAGCATGAACTGTTTGCTGTTTTTAAAGTTTGGTTTTTTATCATCACTGACAAAAGAGCATGACACATGGATTTCTTCACTACCTGTTTTTCTCTTACATAGTATGATACATGTAATTTGCATCATGTGTTATTACCTCTCCACTGATAATCCTAACAAATTATAGATCTAACTAACAGTACATGGAACAATTCCAAATACAAATTTGACAGCAGGTGATTTCCAGAGCTCATCTTGATATCAAAGTGAAACTACTGAAATTATTTTTGCATCTGATACTACCTGATTTCTTACAAAGACATGTACTCTTCTTATCAATAGTAAGCAATAGCTTGTACATTATTAGACTGCAATTTTAGAACTTGTTTTGTCAGTAACATTTTTTTATGCAAAGCCAGTAGGTTTCTAGATGTCCTGGAACAACTTCACCTAATGACAGCATCAACACACCTGTAAGACAGTCCTAAACTGTACCTGCTTGCTCCAGTAGAATCATAACCGGGTTTGAAATAACAAAGCATTTTATGAACAAAGTAATCCAAGTAGAACACTTCTGTGAAGCCTGGCTGGTGTTACTAACACACATTCCTTTAAAATAAGTTCACTTAGGCATGCACTTCTTTGAAATAGGTATTTCAAAATGCTTGTGGCCTCACTTTCAGTTTTCAATACTGGCAACAGATGATCACTTAATGTTAAGATTATTGTCCAATGATTCTGATTTTCAGTTCAGTACAGAAAGTTACTTAGAGGTCTGGACATTCTTTTTCACTGTATACTCTTAGAGTTCAGCGAGTAATTATTTGTGATGGAGGTTAAATTCCTTAAGGATTTGTTGTTGGTTTTTAACATAAAGAAACACTCCTCACAACCTCAATGAGCAGGAATATATTCATTACCTGTGTAGCATACTCTGTATACTCAATCGTTACATTCAAATTCCGAGTACTCTAACTGAACAGCATTTTATTCTGAGAGCAGGATTTGGTTCCTTATGTAAATTGTGACCAACTCTGCTGTGTGGTTTAACGTTCTCACAACAATAACTGAGAACGACCTTGCACTGTGGCTCCCCCAGTGAGTCACTTCAGACAACGCCTGCAAGCTCTCTGCTGTGCAGCTCTCGACCCCCCTGAAAAGCCATTGGCAACCTGTCAAGGTTCTTGCCAAGCCATAAAGATCTGGTGATTCACAGGTCACTTTGATTTCTCCTTGTATGTTTCCCATGCATTCCTAAATACTAAGTTCCAATAGCATTGAACTGAAACCGTACATGCAGCCTGAACAGTCAACAATTCTTGCCTAAATTCAAAATGTCATTTATAAAAATGACTCACAAAGACTTCAGACCTCTGAGTACAATGCTTGGTAGGATTAACAGCTGTCTGCTTCTGCTGCCATCTCTGATCCATACCACTTTACATGCACTATAAACAGCACAATCAAAACTGATTTCTCAAGCAGCTCAACATATGGTATTTCGCATTCTTCTGAGAAAGCCAAAACTAATGACAAAACAGAATAAGAGCACTTTGTAAGATTCCCACCCATACTTAGACCCTGTCTTCCACAGTTATGAGACTTTAAGTTCTAATGAATTACTGAGCAGTGATACAAGAGGTGAAACATTTGCCCTACTATGCTTTATTACAAGGTTTACATTACAACCAAGGAGAGTTTACCTATATAAGTTTTGAATGCAAGTAGTGCTGTATTTTCAGGAATAATTTGATTTTATGTAACAAGTGCACTACTACAACTATACCAGACCTGGCACACACAATATGTACAAACAGTATCTGCCCTGTAACAAAAATTAGGGCATGAACAAAGGTCACAGACCCACTGCTTCAAGAAGTATTCAGTTCTGATTAATGCCAAAAATTTGCTATTTGCTTTCCAGTTCCTCAGATATTTGACTTCACCTTATCCAAGAAGCCCTAGGCAGAGTATCCCAACTGTGTTAAAACAATTTAAATCTAGCAAGCTATGAAAGGGGGAGGTCCACCTTGCCCCAGCTGTATGTAACTGCTTACATTTCTGTGCAGGAAACAGTAAATACAAATAGGCTGGACCAAAAAAAATGATACAGCTGAAACTTCAACCACAAGAAATGAACAAAACAATTAGTTTCCAAGTGGCCAGTTCCCAGCTCTGGTCTCCTGGCTAGCCAGGAGCACTAGCTGTGGCCCAGGAGGGAGGAAGGAGGCACCTGTGCAGAAGGGAAGCAGGACCACCCCTTTCAGCTGCAGCCTACAGCCAGACTGACCTGCCGTGACCATCAGGCACCACATTCCAGACCTCCACAGCATGAAAGGCCTCTGGTCCTCAGGCAGGAATAACATCCCCCATGTTTTACAATGTTTGAACATTTAAATATCAGTTAGCTATTAAGTAACAATATATTAAGAGAAATTTGATTGACTTAAGATACTTTAGAGATAAAATAATGAAAGAACTATTTTTACTGTCTCAACAAATAAATAGCAAATCATTTAGTCAAAGGACAGCAATACCCAGGTAGGCTCCCCGGTCCCCAATAAGTGCAGTATCCAAACACATTCCCAAAAGTTGAGAATTCTGTGGGAAAAGAGTATCTCTTCTACTTTTTGCCTAAACTAAGTTGCAGTATCAAATATTTGAACTTCAGAGGGTAAAAGAAGTTAAAACCACAAAACTTTGATAGCCTTTTTCTTTTAGATTAGATTAATAATTTGAGGGTTAGCTCACTAAATCCAGCTGCAACTTCTAGACGTCTTCAGAGTAACTAAAGTTAATAATGCAAGTCTGTTTCTCCACCTCTGTACCTTACCACGATTATGCACTGATATAATAAAGTTGGACTTCAAGATTTAAATGGAAACTTAAAAAGAAAATGTATATTACTTTCACTATTTACCAGTTAACTCTGATCATATCCATTATAAAGATCCTTTATATGCATTTAATTTGCAATAAAAGTTATTATGATGCTAAAGGTATTTTATCAGGAAGTCTAGTATTATCTAAATTTAACTATCAAAACTAGTATAATTAGTATTATCTAACTTTTTAAAGTTAAAAAAATTTTGCTGTAGAGGCTGCTGCTTCTTACTAGAACATAAAAGCTGAAAGTTGTGATAAATTGTCCATTTCTACAGACAGTCAAGAGTATTTTCTACATCATTTACAAGAGAGTAATAAAGTACCCAATAAAATACTTCATAACTGATAAAAATTACTTCAAATGTCAGCAGACTCCAATACTTCCTTGGATCTGGTATATTTTTATAGACAGAATAGTAAATATTTAAATCGCAATGTAAACTGTTTTCTATTTAATCAAATTTAAGCTTCCTAAATCTTAATTTACCTAAAATTAGATTAAAAAAATAAGAGTGCAGCACAGTGTATGAACAGAAGTATCTGGACACAGTTTGAGATTTGAGTGTTTTCAAATACATTAAGTACTACCAAATACCCTTGACTAAAACCCTGACAGAAAGGTTTCATTAACTGCATTCACTGCTTTAAGGGAAATTAAACAAAAAGTATTAACTCACTAATTAGTAAGTTTTTAAAAATTCCTAAGGTTTTAGAAAGTGCAGATCTATTTCTCATTATCTGTAAGTCATAACATACTTTAACACCATTTTTACTGGGGGTTTTATCCTTCACGAATCTCTTCATAACCAAACTTCAAAGCCTCCACACCATTATGAGATTTTGCACAAGTTCTTCAGAGTATTTTTTATATTTGACAAAGGAAATAGTCAAGAACAGGTTCGTTAGTGCTCAGTGCTTCAGTACAGTCACTCCAGCTCAACCGCAGGCAACAAGACCTAGAAATGAATCATGTCACAGACACTTCCTACTGCCTGCCAGCCCAAATAAAATAAATTAACCTTTTCTCTGAATACTCTCACAGTAATGCACTGGTGATAGACAAAGAGTAAAAACCAACTACATCAGCACAGAAAGTTTCAACACTTACACAGGAGCACAAATATATCCAAAGCAAGGCAGTGTCAAGGACGTGCATCAAGACTACACACAGTTAGAACATGCAAAGCAGGGAGATTTGTGTCACCATACCTAACAGTTTCTTCCAAGACTTGATAAGAGACTTTGCTAAAGATGTAACCTCTTCATCTGTGCTTTGCTTGCGTATTGCATTCACTGACATCCCAATTCTGGTAGACTGCAAAAGAAACAGAAATATACGCTATAAAAAGTGACATAGAATCATAGAATCAACCAGGTTGGAAGAGACCTCAAAGATCATGAAGCCCAACCCTACTGTGGTTACTAGACCATGGGACTAAGTGCCACATCCAGTCTCATCTTGAAAACCTCCAGGGATGGTGAATCCACCACCTCCCTGGGCAGCAATGCCTGATCACGCTTTCCATAAAAAATCTCTTCCTAATATCCAACTTAAACCTTCCCAGGGAGAGCTTGAGTCTGTGCTCTCTTGTCTTCCTGCTGGTTGCCTGTGAGAAGAGACCAACCCCCACCTTACTACAACCTCCTTTCAGGGAGTTGCAGAGGACAATAAGGTCTCCCCTGAGCCTCCTCTTCTCCAGGCTAAACAACCCCAGCTCCCTCAGCCTCTCCTCATCATGTAAACATAAAGTTGTACTTTAACATAATTTTTAAGTATCTTTTATTCTTTGCCATTGTGGTGTTTTTTATTTTAAGATTATGAGGATGAAATGCTGCAAGCCCTTATAAAACTAAAATAATAGCAAATGTTGCTAAAATAACAGCAACAGACATCTTAAAAAGAAATACAACAGTATTACCGTTTGTCTCCATCACAGCAGCTTGGGGAAGGCAGGGGCAGTAGGCAGGAGGGTTAAGGACTGTACTTATGTTTTGGCATGATCAGAATCTTGCTAACTGCTTCACTGACACCATGCTCTTAGAATTCCCATTTAGTGGCTGTGGAAGAACCTGCAATACCAGTTGGGAGCGAGCACATTTGAGGTTACTAATCGTTTTGGCAATACTGAGATTCTTTAAAATCTTAAACACAGAGGACTCTGCTTTTAGGCAGAAACACTGAGACTAGCCTACCTCCCTCTGGAAGGGCCAAGGCACCGACAGGCTTTAAGGCTTTGCCACTACTGCCACCTACAGAGTGAAGAGGAGAGTAATTCACAATCCACTCCTTTTAAGGCTCAGAAGATGAGGACATAAATTTAGCTCAACAAAAGTTGCATTTTAGAAGAATTATAACTAACGTGTTCATCTAACAAGTAGAAAATTTCTGCCCTTTTAGCTTTACAAGCAGAAAAAAGCATTTAGCAATACAAATAAGTATTTTATTATCATGTCTTGATCAATGACTAAATTTTTTACATTGTTCCTAAAATGCTCAGTTTTGTTGCATTATCACTTATGGAACTCACTAAATCTAAATTATTCTAATTTTTTTTTGCAATAATTCATCATAAATTTCCCTCTTTAAAAGAAAATTTAAACCTTTGTGGCTAGCTAAAAATGGAAATTATTGGTTCCTGTAAAACATTTCTTATAACCCACATACCACTTCTTGAGGCACCATGGATGTGCTACATGACTGGAAACACACCAAAATATTTGGTAGCTATTTCAGCAAAGGAAACACATCAAATGATCTCAGGTCTGAACATCAGCTCTAAACACCTATTTTGGATTAAAGAAAACAGGTAACTAAAATGTTTCAAGAGTGACTCTGCTCACTCATAGTAAAGTGCTGGCCAACTCTTCATATTTTGAACACTTACACCCAACACTATGTTCAGACAACCAATAGCATGTCCTTGGAAACCCATAATATACCATACCTAAATGAGAAAAATAAATCTACAAAAAAAACCTCTCCTCCTTTGATGCCTGGGCACAACCACAGCCTATTCTCACCAGCAAATAGCAAATACACAAACTTAGAGTTACTTAGGTGAGTAAAACCCAAAAACTCAAGTAGAACTCAAAACTAGCTGGATAAATTAATTTCTTGTGATCCCACAAGAGAGACAGATTATGGTAACTGCCTAAACTGCCAGCTTTCTTAAGGCAGTACATAAAAACAGTTAATTTGTCTGCTTTTACAGAGAACTTGATCTGTCCTGCCTGAAGAGAGGGGAACAAATGATCTACTAATTTACTTGCCTGTTGACACACGTAATCACAAATGACTGTTTTAATGAAGAAGAAAAAAATCAGCTGACATCATTTGACATTTCTTCAGTCTCCCTGTCTATGGAGCTGCTCTTGTGAGAGGCATTTTTACGTTATAAACGCTGGTAATTCTGTTATTGCCCACATCAAATTCTTGAGCACTTTCCATCTGCTTTCAGAGTTAAGGTGGTCACTGCAGCACAAGATTTCAGCTGTTTTCACCCCTGAAGCAATCACACTGTAGGCCATGCAGCCTTCTGTGTGTATGAGCAACAGTGAGCATAAGTAACCTAACTGAACCCAAACCAAAGCCCAGGGCAGCAGCAAATCTCTAAACCAGAACAAATGAGACAATGTAAGGAACACAGATGGGGAAGAAAAGCAACCACTGAAGCAAGCAGAGGTGTTACCAACTTTAAATTGTAAGAGTATGAGGAAAGAGAACTGGTGAGCACTTGGACTTAAGCAGAGCTAAACCAACCCCTGAAGAAAAACCACCTCCAGGTTCCCAGGTCTCCCAGCTTGTCAGTGAACTGGCACGAAGCCATGAACAAGGGCTGTACATCACAGCCTAGTTCTGCATACGTGTGTGTCACTTCCAGTAAAACCTGTTTGTTAAAATAAAGTCTGTCTGCCTCACTCACTGTGTAGCTGTGCACTACCCACAATTAGCACCAGGGACACGATGCCTTTAATACTGTGCGGCTGCTGAACAGATTTGCAATTCAGACCACCGGATAGATCACATGTGAGGAAGGCTCCTGGCTCCCTGCCCAGCTGAGCAAGGATCAGCTTGCTTACATAAAACTCGTTAGATATGACACAGTCGTATTATTGTCTGTAACCACTTCAGCTGTGTGTGAAAATAAATCTGGTGAGAAAGACACAACACACAGCACAAGTTCAAACCACTGACAGATACCTTCCCATTGCACGTACCTGTAATTTGTTCAGAGGACCTGCCAATTCAGACTGAAGCAGCAGTCACAATACACAAAACACCATCACGTCTCTTATTAGGGAGGAATATCAAAACTATCACATCAGCTAACAGTGCTTTCCTCAATGCAGACAGCTTTTAAAACTGCTTTAAAATGGGGGAGTATGCTTTTCACTTGTGTCCTGCATTTCATTAATTCAAACACATCAACAGATATCTCAGTCTACACAGAGGAAGTTAGTGCTCTGCCTTTCTCATGATCATCACCTTTCTTGACACTAGCACACTAACAATCCACTACCAGAGCAATGCATATGATTACTCTGCATTTCAACTTCTCCTCTGAGCCTTCCATTGCTTAAGGAAATTTGGGAGAAAAACATACAAAGTTTATGTCACACTTTACGTGTTTATAAAATTCACAAGAAAAATAATGCAAATTTGAGTCTAAACATGTTGCTAAATGCAATCTTATGCAGCAGAACTGCTTTGAATACAGCAATGGATATTTAACAGAAACTTTGTAACTAAGGCATAGTCAATGCACTGTGCAAGAATAAGCGAAAATACTTGATCCCTTTAGACCTACTCTAACACAGAGAAATCTTCTTTACAAACTTACACGGTGCATGTCCCAATATAGATTAAAAACAATCTTTTACTGCAGATATTGTTTCACTCTAAAAAGAGGTACCTGTCATATGGACGGGAATAATTAAGCTTCTTTCAAGTAGGATAGAAAACAGGACATAATTAATAGGCAGCCCTACATAAATTAAGCCATGGTCATACAAGGGCCCTAAACGGCAGACAGCTGAGTTTGTCTGTACTTAAGCAAGATTAACAGTCCTCCTCTGGTGAAAACATTAGTAAGGTTTTCATTGCAACTAAGAAAAGAATAAGTTATCTATGTGAACATTTTTTAGATTCTCATAGTTGTCAGACAAAATTGTTCTGGTGTTCTATGTAAAGCTTCTACTTCTAGTCTCATTCTTCACACTAGGCAAAACACATTTGCATAGGAGCATTTAGAGGATTTCCAGAGCACTTGCAGAGATTTTTCATTTCAAAGGCAAAAAAACATTATTGCATGAATACTTTCCATTAAGACATGCACAAAGAAACTCCAAAGATCAGGTTAACTGAGGGGTTTTCTGGATTCAGTCCTTATTTTGTCAGGGGCATTTTTTCCACGGATTTTTGAGTTGGACTTTTTTTTTTTTAAGCAAGAATGTTGAACATAGGGGAGAAGGTCTCAGAATTCTATCAGCCATGCTCATTCATGTATGAAGGTGACACTTTAAAATTCCTATTTTCTGTCACAAACAGTGTTAATAGTAACTTACTAGGTACAGTTTGCAAATATATAGGATGCATTAATATTTATAGCTAATTCTGTATCTATGATCATTAACTGCCACTTAAAAAAAAGTTACTTTTCAGTCCCCTCCAATTTAAGTGGCTACCACGGCAATTCAGGTCTTAGATTTACCTCTGCCATTTAAAACTTTTTCAGACAGGAAATATCTGGTTACTTTGGAAGAAAAGTTGTGCATTGATGAATTAAGTGACAGACTGAAATTTCACATGCAAACAAAGTCTACCAAGTTTGCTCCCTGAAAGAAATTATAAAAATATATTAAATACGGTGTTAGAGATGTCAATATAAGCAACATTAGTGAGAGTATGCATGCAACTGGGAGGGACTGTACCCCTCCATCACTCCAGCCCAGGACAGTAAAAGAGGAAGATGAGTATAATTACCTTGAGAGATACACTACTCAGAGCTGGGGGGGCAGGCAGGGTGTGTGTCAAATATAACTTGCCTGAAGGTATGAACTATGCTTCTCCTCACTTACAATCCAAAATCAGAACTAACATAAGACAGTAATGGGCTATAATGAGGTGCATTCTCCTTCAGGAGTAAAGAAACACATCGTGTTTGTGTTAGAAAGATCATAAGATTCTATGTAAGGTAAATTCATAAGCAGCTCTTCCCCTTTGTGATAAAATTCACTATTTTCAACTTAAACAGAAAGGTAAGTTTTAAGAGCTTGCTACTGGAAGAAAACACTTAAGGTAAGTGCCCTTTATCAGGGTGAAACAAAACTGATGCTTCCACGGAGTTTCTACATAGTTTCTAGATAGTTCTACTTTAATAGCACAGCCTTCTTTCAAATTTTTTGGTTCCACCTTCATCATTATTGAGTTAATATTTGAAACTTAACAACAATAAGAAAATCATACCTGTAACAACTCAAGGGTCATGGGAATATTCTTAAGCTCCTTCAATAAATCAAGAGCTCCAGCCTGAAAAAAGAAAGAAAGAAAAAAATTAAAAAATCAACTTAGTAAGAGTCAGGAACTTCAAATGTTGTATCAACAATATACTCTTTTCTGCCTTCAGGGTCTCAATTTACTGACAGAATAACTCTAGGACAAGGAACGTTCTGTTTCACAAACTCTAAGCATTAACAGGCCTTAACTCAGAAATCAAAGTATTTGCTCAAAGGCTAGGGAAGTTATATGGGAAAAAGCTCAAATGCCAATCAAAGCATTCTGTCGATTACTACTTAATCAACACACATCCTCAAGGATGCTTCACTTGACAGGATCAGAAACAACAGCAACTTTCAGTTCAGAACAGCCACATCCATTTTAGCACAAGAACTTGGGAGCTTAGAAGCTCTGCACAGTCCATCAATAGTAGACATATATATACATATATATAAAACAAACATAACTTCATTCTTAACTGTGTTTGTGGTGGTGTGGCAAACACACCCATCGTGGGCTTTTTTTCCCCCTGCTAAGACCATAAGGAAAGGTACTAACTAATTCTGTGTAGGCAGCAACTTTCTAGACAGATGAGTCAATTATAACAAAGTCTATATGCAGCTGCTCTGACCAACAATAGGCCTCACTTAAAGAAAAAAAAAAGCCTTCAGAAATGTGAGCTCCGCAATTCTCTTCAACCTCTACTTCAGCAAAGCTCTGCACCATCCACTTCTTCCCATGCATGTTGGCTGTCAGACCATACAAACCTCCTAAAGGTTGAGATGATTTGGTTGTTATTCAAGTGCATGTGGTTCTGAACATGTGAGCCATGAACATACAGAAGGCAAATGCCTTTGCACCTAGGAGGCTGAGGAGGCTGTTCTACTCGGGCTCAGCCCATTACCTTCCCCCTTTTTTCTTTTTTTTTTTATTTATTTAATGAATGAGATTTGCAAATAAACCACATAAAATTTTAATCTTGCAAATCTTTGAAATGTCTTTCTTTTTTCTTTCCTTACCTCTCTCACCTCATCCTATTTTGCTTACTTTTATATGCATTTTGCTTGCCTTTATTTTTAAATTCTCCCTAACCAACCTCTAACATGACACCTGTTGCAAGGAAACTTGTTATTTCTGCTGCATCTGCAGGTCTTACAATTTAACCACTAAAGATAGCACATAAAGTAACAACCAAGAGGCTGAGAAAGATGAAAGCGGAACTTGTGCCACACGCAAACACACACAGCTTTGAACACCTTCAAATGTCTGCTACAACCTCTTTTAAACAGTTCTGACCCAAAGAAGCATCTAAAAGCAAACATTTCACTAAATCCCACCTTACGCAAACCCAATTCACTTATAAAACCGAAGTGTTCCTATTTTGCCATGATATCAAAAAGGCTTATTTAATTTTCATTCATGATATACAAAACTTCTCTGTTTTAACCACAGAATCTTAGCAGCAATGATGCAAGACTGAGAATGTTATGCCGCTTTCAGGTGCTAAACTGAGTTAGGGAACTAAACCATTTCCTTCTCTAAACAGCCACGAGTGGTTTCTTCCGTGAACACACAGATCCAAGGCGAGTTAATTGCCTTCGCTGCTACAAAACAAATTCAAGAGAATTTTCCAAGCCAAAACAAAACTAAGGACAGAAGTCAATGTGTCATTTTCGAACATGGAATCTAATAACACTTAACCTCCAAACCAATTAAGTTATTAGCAAATTGTACATGATAAGTGATTCCAAAATATTATTTTTTTATATTGTGACAATGACACTCTAAGGCAAAGTAGCACTGTCTTCACCTCACCTTAGAAACACAGCCTAGTGAAAATTTCTTTGCCTCTATTAAATCCCTTTCCAATTGTACAGGTCAAAACAACTGTATTATTCCCAGTGTAAACATTTTCCAATACTAGCAACTTGATACACAGGAGGTTAACAAACCATGCAAAAAGTTTATTAAAAAAACACCCAAAACAGCTTAACAGATGTTACCTACATTTTATTCTGGTTTCTGTACCAAATTACCAAAGTTCCTAATGCACTAATACTTTATAAGTCTTCCCACTTCTCTGATCAGTTATATTGTGCACCAAGAATTAAATGCTTTTAAATTAAATTTGAGTTCAATCTCACACCAGCTAAACAGGTTTTCATAGCCACTTTTCTTAGCATAAAGTCAAATGCCTTCTTTTTCTCAAAATCACAGTGGAAGTTGCACAGTACAACTTTTAATTCCTATTTTTCTAAGACTCCTTTGTTAATAATAAAAAAAAACCTCAAACCATTAAGACCACTATAAATCTTCCTTTAAAGGCATTTTTATAATTTTATGGAAAATGAAAGGCAATGACCCATTCTACTAGGCTGGTTGGCTTCCCTTTACCTTGTCGCTCAAATTAACAGAAGTCAACTTCATGCAGATTTGGTAATTACTCCTCTCAGCTTCTCTCAGGTGATCAGATCATAACACCACAGAATGGTGTTCTATATTCATATTTTAAAGCTGTGCTTCAGGCAACAGAAAATAGGAATACAGTTTTTAAGACAGCAGAGCAATCCAGCTGTCATTCTGTTCTACTTAAGGGAATAAACATTTAATAACATGGAAAATTTTACATTTTCTTCTCTAAACTTATTCTGCTGTTCCTGAATTTTTTTTAATCCATGGGTGCAGTCTTGTTTTTCATACCTATTCATTACAGCAGCTTAATGAAAGAAGAGTGTACTTATGTACAACAAAAGCTATAAGGAAGGCACTACAGGTTTTAATCCAACCAGTTGTTCTGAAGGAGGAGTAGTATCTATACCAATTTGAAGCAACAGCAGAAATATGTATCTCACAGACTATGCCACATTATTTTTTTCTCCTTCAAAACAAAAGAACTGCATATATCACTTCACTAAAATAGTGATGAAATCTGCATAGCTACAATTAAATCCTTAGCCAAGGATCCCAAGAGTGTGACTCAGGAAAGGTGTCTGCACAACCTGCCTTTACAACTCATCAAAACAGATGCCAGAGAGCACTTCACACAAGCCACAGAGTCACCTTTCATATGAGAGATGAAGCATCTCTTGCCATCTGAGTCTTGAGAACTTCATAGTGAAAAAGTACCAAAGCTTTATTTCTTTCCATTTGTTATTGCTTTCCTCAAATCATTCTCATCACATTCTTGATGAGTAAAAATGGAGAGAGGAATACAAGAGGTTGTCAAGAGCATCAGCATCCAGTGGGTACTTGTGTAAAAATGCATGTCTCAATTCTGCTTTATCTTTGTGAGACAATAAAGTACTTTCCATAGAAATTAGCTTAACAGTTTTGCTAAAGTTAGCATTTCAACTGCAGGGCAGAATTACGTAGGAAAGCACACTGTGAAGAAAAACACAGAGACATCTCCTGGGTTAAATATTGATGTATGTATACAGCTAAGGGTTTTTATCATGGTACACACACGCACTTTGGACAAACTGTCAGATTTCCACTCTTGGCCACAACAGCAGCGCAAGCCCTTGGACTTAGAAGGTCTGAGACAGTGTCAAACTAACAACAGAGCCACTTGTGTGTGGTAACAAGCTCTGTTCCAACACAGCACAAAACCAGAACTGCTTCTGGTGCTGCTCTTGCTCCTGGGACAGGGGTGAAGATGAAGGCCCAGCCACTGGCTCCAGCCAGGCACAGCCTGGCCCAGCTGTGCACGCTGTGTTTGGTCACATCAAGACCTACGCTGACCCCAGTGAAGTCATCGTGCCACTCCCGAGAGCTTCGGAAATTAATTAGGTGACACATGCTAGAGCGTAAGTACATGTCCCCAGTGCTGCTAGGAATTGTATCCAAACTCCTAAGCCTCTCAGATCACAGAGAAATACCCTGTGGTCACCTGCAGCATCCCTGGTACCGCTGCTCCCCAGGATGAACAGATGTTCCCATGCTACTGGGGAGTTGTTGCTATCTGTTGTGAGAAGTTTTACAAACAAAATTGCATTGTCTGTCCTTTATCATTATCATTACCAAGACATTTAAACATTTCTGTCAGTATCTCTTCACCTTTTCAACACCTCACAGGAAAGAGCCACTACTTCAATCTTAGAGAAGGTGAAACAGTGAAATCTCTTGTGCTGGAAAGCATGGGGAATAGAAATAAAAACAAAGAGGGAAGGGATAAAAAAGGGGGGGAAATAATTAAAAAGTGTTGGTCATAAAAAAATCTTTCCATGAGACAAGGCTCCTGCCTCCATGTTGTAGCATTAGAGTTCAAATATATCAGAGCTAAACCATGCAATATTAGGGAACACCAAGGATTTTGAAGCATGGTTTGTGTGTACTTACAATGAACTCACTTGTATTCTGAACTAAACAAATTTCATTGGTTTAATGCAATCATTATTCCTATAAATATGCAAATCTTACTAAAATTTTATTTACTCTTTCCAGCATTAAACAACAACAAAAATGCCTCCTTAAAGTAGAATTTCACACTGCTGAGTTCTGAACTAACACTATAATTAAGCATTTAATGCACTGTCATAACAGGCAGAAATAAACTCTTAACTTCATGCATGAAAACAGTGGTTTGCAGGAAGAACAATAATCACAAAAATACACATTTCAAGAGAGCAACTTTGTGCCCAACAATAAAGAAGTAGAAAACAGAGCTTACAATTTACTTGTACATTATTTTATATGTAACCATATTTTGTAGAGAAAGTATAAACATTGTAAATAAGTTTTGTATTAAGGACATACACAAGAACAGTACTTGAGCTAAGCTAACTGAATTCTACACAATAAATGCAATTAGAGCAATACTTACACTGTTTCAAATAAACCAATCAAACAATAAATAAATAAATAAATAGGAAAAAAGCTCATATTCCTGATCTGTGTCAGAAGTTTGTCCACAGAACTGCTGCTGAGGCCTGTAAAGTGTGTTTCTGCAGCACAAACTAGCATCTTCTCGCCCCAAACCTGGATTTCATCTCCCCACACTGCTGCTGATCCCTTGCTGAACCCCTGCAGCCTCAAAGTGGAATCTTCTCACTCCAAACTGGGATTTCATCTCCTCACACTGCAGCTGAGGCCTCCAAAGTGGTTCCTGCAGCCTCAAACTGCACTCTTCTTCCTTTAAACCAGGATTTCATCCCCCTAAACTGCTGCTAAATAAATACACATAAATAACTACATAAATAAATAAACAGGAAAAAAGTCTCACATTCCTGATCTGTTTCAGAAGTTTGTCCACCCCTCTGTCCTCCCTGCTACAGGTGGGTTTGGGTTCTTCGTTCATATAGAATCGCAGAATTTTAGGGGTTGGAATGGACCTTACAGATCACCCCCCTGCCCCGGGCAGGTTCACCTCCCACTAGAGCAGGTTGCTCAAGGCCTCATCCAACCTGGCTCTAAACACTGCCAGGGATGAGGCATCCATAACCTCCCCGGGCAACCCGTTCCAGTCTCTCACCACCCTCACAGTAAAAAATTTCTTCCTAATATCTAATCTAAATTCCTCCTCTTTCAGTTCATACCCATAACTTAGTTCGCACATCCCACACAGACCTCCAGTTTTCCTGCCTGACAGCGACAACTCCCCACGCGCAGGGGACCACCTCCGCAGGCATTTCCTTCGCGCTGCTCGGGCTTCCCACGCACCCTCGAGCGGGGCCAACCCCGCGATTTTCCTCAATGGGAAGCGGAGGGAGCA
>NW_008653730.1:0-18485 GCF_000695815.1 Acanthisitta chloris | reverse complement strand
TGCGCTAGGATGGATGACTTGGCTCTCCTTGACCTGCTGGAGTGTCCTGTGTGCTTTGAGAAGCTCGACGCCTCGGCGAAGGTGCTGCCGTGTCAGCACACTTTCTGCAAGCCCTGTCTGCAGAGGATCCTGAAATCCCAGAAGGAGCTCCGGTGCCCCGAGTGCAGGACCCTCGTCCTCTGCAGCATCGAGCAGCTGCCGTCCAACCTGCTGCTCATTCGCCTCCTGGATGGAGTCAGGTGTGGACAAAACGTCAGCAGGTTCGGCTCAATCCAGAGGTCAGGGATCCTGTCCTCCCCCGCGTCCATCAGGAGGGTCCCCAGGGGGCTGCAGCTGCATCAGCACCGGCTGGCGACGAATCCCAGGATCCACATGGAAGGGGTAAGGAGGCTCCACGTTCCTCATTCTGTCTGTGAGCATAGAAAGGCTCCTGCTGTGTGCCCAGAGCCAGGAACCTTCTCTGTTAGCAGCACTGCAGAGCGTTTGAAGTCAGAGCAAGTGTTTTGTTTGCAAATCTGGCTGCTGTTTCCATGTGATATTTAGCTGTTTCGAGTTCATTGCAGCAGTTTTTTTTACCGAGTCCCAGGCTGAGATAAAGCCAGCCTGCCCTCCTCCTTGCAGAAACTTTCCAGCAGCTGTTTTTCACCCCAGAGTTTCCAGATGCTTCCTGGCTTTGGGGGGCATTTCAGGTGCTTTGGCTTTTGGGCAATATGCTGCTCTTGACTGCTAGCAATGAAGTCAGTAACTGCAGAGCTGTAACTGTCAGTGGTGGAGTAGGCAATTCTCATCACTGCTCCTCAGTTTCCCCTGTGCTGGAAAGGAAGGAGTGCCCAATGATGCTGCTGTCCCTGGCAAAGTACTTGGAGGTTCACTAGTTAAAAATGTTAAACTTGACTCACTCACTGACTGTACCTAGGGATGAGTTACTAGACTAATTTTAAAATTCTAAGTTCTTTCTGTTGTTTCCTTTAACAGTACAAAAGCTTTTCTTGAATAATGAGGAAGTGATATCAGACCTGTTAAAGGAGCTTGGCTCAGATGGAATTTGGGGTAGAGAGTTGTGGCTTCACCTTTCCTGCGTTATATCCCTGACCCACAGGCACCAGGTCCCTCTCCCGGGATTGCTGCCTGGCCACAGCACAGCCAGGGGTAGGGATAGAGGCGAGTGGGTGACACAGCCCAGCATGGAGTGTTCTCCTGCCCACAGCACCTGGGAGGTGTGTGGCAGCCAGGTGGGACAGCAGAGCTGGTCCTCAGGCTGCCCATGGCTCAGGGACAGCCCCTGCCAGGGGGACCCTGCTCTGTGTGTGGGGCTGAGGCAGCAGTGAGACTCTCACCAGCTCTCCAGGGGAGCTGTGGGAGCTGCTGGTGCTGTTCATACAGGAGTTCATCCAACAGTAGCAGGTTTCAGACACTGCCATCCCGGGCAGCATTCCAGCTGACAAGGAGAAGGCTGTAGTTCTTCCAACCAGATTCCCCTGGCCCTGGGTTGAAAAAGCACAAATACACTCATCTGGTTTTCTTCTCTCTCCCTCGTTTCATGTTCCTTTTTTTACTGGTTCTCAGGACAGGTAGGAACTTGCTGCTGATCTAAAATGGCAACATCCACCAGTCTGCAGCTCCCAAAAACTTCTAAGGCTAATTTCCAGGCCGAATTCCTGGGAATCAGCAGAGGCAGCAAGCGCTGGGGGAGCGGTGGCTGCAGCCAGCTGCCCAGCACTGGGACAGCCCTCTGAGCTCCTGTGCCTCTCTGGGAAGGGATATAAAATACATTACACTGAAATGCTCTTAGACTTAATTAGTTAATTATAAAACACCTTGGAATCCTCAGCTGCGAGGTGAAGAATGCAATGTATTAGTCATTAGGAAGGTTTTGGTGGTTTTCCATACCTGCGTTCTGTACCAGCCGTTACTTTGGGTGCTCCAGTGGGATGTCTGTGGGCTTGAAGCCTCCCCTGGGCTGGCTCCCGGGGCCAGCAGCACATCACCCCACACAGCAGGGACACCTTTGGAAGTACCTGTGAGGTGCAAAGACGAGGCAGTGATGAGGCTGACTTGCCATCACCCTGCACCATGGAGTGCTTGAGCTCCAGGGCATTCACCTGAAGGGATCTGGGTAAGCAGAGGCCTCTGCATGGTGTGAACCTCAGATGCTTCTTGTCAGGAGTCACAGTGAGAGCAGCTACCTTGCAGTGCTGCTGGTCCCAGCACGGTGCTCCCCCAGGGAACTCCAAATGCAGTGTCCACGTGCCGCTGCAGCGGAAGGTCCTGTGCTCCCCAAATCAGAGGGCCCCAATCTGCAAGGGTTGGTAGTCATCCCTAGTGCTATCTACTACCTCATGCTGCAAAGCAAATAAAACTGATGTGCCCCGTGCTGTACTGCAGCCAGAGCCACCATCCAACACGGGATATGGGCTGGGGTTTGTTTTTACCAAGCCTGTCCTATAAATAAAACTCCTTTACTCCCTGGAGCTGAGAAAATCACAAGTTCCATCAAAGTTTCTCTCTCAGCTGAGATGTTTCCTTGCCAGCTCTTTGCTCTTCATCCCCCTGAGCCTGCATGAAGGCAAAAAGTAAGATAAATCCCTCGTCACCCAGCAAGCCAAGAGCTCGTCCCACTCTGGGCAGGAAGAGCCAGCAGGGCCTGGATTAGCACGAGCACAGTGCTTGGTTTTCTGCCAGTGATTTCCCAGAGCCAGCTGTTAAAAAACAGGGAATTTCTTAATTACAGCCCATCCCAAACTATTTATTTGCTAGCATTTAAATCCCTTTTGAATCCACTTCCTACGTGCTAATGTGGGGTGGGCACGTGCTGGGGTTGTGCACGTGGACCCAAGCCTGTCCGTGCTGGGTCCTCGGAGCAGCGCTGAGCCCCCAGCCCCTGGCACTGTCCCACAGCTGCTCCTAGCACCCCGGGCCAGGCCTTCAGATCTTTCACATCAAACCAGAGAGGACAAGAGTTTGAATTTTCAGGATCTCCACATAATAAACTGTCTGGAATTTAAGAATAAAAGCATTTGCTGGGAGGTGTATTCAAAAATAAGCCACGATGAAGCCTTTGAACTCCTCGGAACCACCCGTGGCATGTGCCAGGTGTGGTTATGGCTTGTGCAGGAGCTCCTCCTCACCTGGCTGCAGCCCTGCTGAGCGAGTGACCCTCCCACACCTCTCCTCACCCTGCACACAGCAAAACTCCGTCCAGGCCACGAACAGCTACTTGGGTGCTGAACTTTGTCATGCAACAAACATGGGACAGTGAGCCAGAGGAGAAAAATCCCAAGTATGACAGCTTGTCTTGGGAAAACACAGACCACGCAGATTTAACTGTGACTTGGGCTATTTTCTCTTTGCATGCACTGAGTGCTTAACACCCCCCTCCATCATTTCATGGGAGATAGACAGATAACACCTCTATTGGGATAAAAATACCCTGCACTCCAACGTCCCACCTTCACACGGACGTCTATAGATAGTGCCTGCGTCTTAGTATTTTCTTCTCCTCCAGAATCATCTCCAGCTCCTTTCTGGATTTGACAGACAGGACTTGGATTGCTGGAGCTTCTTGAAGTCTTGTTCAAAGCAACCTCCGTGTTTGCACTCAGCGGAGGCAAACGCATTTCCTGGCCCACTCATTGAGCCAACCCCCTGCTCACCCCCCCCAAGCCCCTGCAGTTCCTGTGGCCTCAAAACGTGTGTCACATCCTCTTGAGCTGGACCAGAGCTGTGGGGATGTCACAAACCTGGGGATGCTGCCCAGGGCCCAGCTCTGCCTGAGGCAGCGGCACCAGCTCCTTTCCCACTGGAGACAGGGAGCATCCTCTCACCCCACAGCTGCTGGGGGTGGTGGCTGTGTGCCACAGGGACCCTCAGCTGGACATGGAGAGGCTTCATTTGGCTACAAAATTCTGTGTGTCCTTGTGGCCTTTCTGGAGAAAGGGCTTGTCCCAACTCTCCGTCCCATCAGGGTTTGCCTCATTGTAACAGAACGTCCAGTGTGACCACAAGAGCTGCTCAGGCAGTGCTGGTGGCACCTTGTGCAAGACACCAGTATGTGCCTTTTGTCCCTTTGCATGTAGTTTTAGCACTTTTATCTACTGCAAAGAGAGTGGGATCACCCGAGCACAGACTGGCGCACAACACGCCCCGAAAGCTATGTGAGCAGCAGACTAGGCACAGGGCACTGCTGGGTCACACCACGGGCTGTGGAAAGCCAGAGGACCTCCGTGGCCAACAGCAGGAGCCAGTTTCCCTGGTTCTACAAAATTAGGTACCAAGCTGCAAACACATAAAAGTGTTTTAATTTGTTTCCAAGGCAATGAGTCAGGCTCAGATGGCAAGTCAGGAATAGCACAGCAGGGCTCCTCCAGGAGCTTACCTGCGCACAGCCGTGGTCAGCAGGAGCCTGAGGCTCAGTCCTGCTCTTCTCAGTTTCCCTGCTGGTCGTGGGCCACTGTCCCTGGGTCCACGGAGTTGGTCACTGGCCTGAGTCTGTCATTTTCCCCCTGGAGGGAAGGGAGAGGAGGAGGCACATTTCCATGCAGCTCTGCATCGTGCCAGGGCTGGAGGGAGCAGGTGTCCCAAGAGAGGTAGGTGAGTGCCCTCCCTCCTGCCAGCACCAGGTGCCTGGGCCCAGGGGCTGTGCTGCCCAGGGTGGGTGAGGAGCCACACCAGCACTCCCTTCCCTAGCACAGGGAGGGCACTGAACCAGCAGGGAGAGGGCTCGGGAGCAGCAGGAGGAGGGAGAAGGATGCAGGTTTCCTCCCTGCACAGTAAACAGCCACTTCTGAGAAAGGCGGTGCTGAGGCAAAGCATCATGACTGGGCACGCCGAGGGCTGACACAGTTTGTTTTCCGTGCAGCTTAAACCCATGACACACAACTTAACCACTGCCCGGGACTGCTGACTGCAGCAGAGACACATCTGATAGCAGCAGCAGCCAGGGGAAGAGGCGTGAAAGGGTTTCATGCAGACACGGCAGCTTGAACACGCTGGGCCCCAGCCCCCCCTGCCATGGTCCCACTGGTCTCCTTTCCACCCCCTGCCATGGTCCCACTGGTCTCCTTTCCACCCCCTGCCATGGTCCCACTGGTCTCTTTTCCACCCCCTGCCATGGTCCCACTGGTGTCCTTTCCACCACCTGCCGTGGTCCCACTGGTCTCCTTTTCCTCTCACAGACTGTCTGTTCAGCCCTGTCATGAGCAAAGCCCAGCTCAGGTCCAGCCCCTGCCCTGCATGCAGCTGGGCACTCCCCTGCCCAACTGAGTCTCTCCGGTGTTTCACACAGGTAAAACGCAGCCTGATCCAGCTCTGTCCTCCTGTGGAGTGTGAGGACTGTCACCAGCACGTGGCTGGGTGCTCCCCTCGGGGCTGGGCACCTGCAGTGGTGCCTCAGCATCCCCTATCCTCTCCACGAGAGAAGCTGCTCTGTGTTTTCTTTAACCATTTTCCCCATTCTCCATGTCACTTTTGCATTGCAAAGCCAAAACTACAGTAGGCCAATGTTCAGAGGTTATACGAGCTGTGATACGGTGGTAGCACAGGGCTGTGAGCTAGCAGAGAGGGTAAGAGCTCCCAGTCCCACCTGCAGTCCCATCACCCCAGCAGCTGCAGCCACGCAGATGGAGCGGCACAGAACCAACTAAATCCATACAATTCACATCTCCAGCATCTCCCCGTGATGGCTAGTTGGCTCAGGGGCAGGTGGCCACCAGTGTTAGCCATGGCCAGTGCTATCCTCGCGTCCTGGAGGGCCCAGGAGGAAGCAGGCAGGTCTGGCGAGCTCCAGGCTGAGGTGAGCAGGAAGGCTGGCTTTGTTCTCCCTGGTGCACACGGTCTGCGTGTGCCTGGAGATGGAACAATCCTCCTCAGGGGAGAAATAATGCAGAAACCACCCAACTGTCTGAATCCTCAGAATATAATTACATGAAGAGATTGAAATGACAAGTTCACTTTTGAAGGTTTTGTTCTCTGTGACAAGGCTGAAGTTATCTCCTCTGCTGAAATGCAGAAAAACAGAATTGTAATGGCAATTAATTTACATTCAAATAGCTCTTTTCATCCAACTGGATCCTGCAGAGCCCTGAACTGTGCACACAAAGCAGGTGATGGGGCTCATTCATGCCATGGAGACACAGGCAGTTGGTGGCAGGATGTTGGAGGTGGCTCTCTGCAGTTGCAATGGACAGAGATGTTATTGATCATCTCTTTGAAGAGCCAGTGTGTCCACGTCCTTTGATGTCAGCATGTGGATAATACCCAGCTCTGCATGCTTGGCGTGGAAGTCATGGCTCATCCGGAGTGTGGCTTGGGCTGTGCCCTCAGATTGTCCTGGAGTCACTGGCTACCTCTGGGCAAGACATTCACACTGCCCTGGCTCCCATGCAAGGTCCTCAAGAAGGACAAGGATGACACCCCTGCCTCTGGGGCAGCTCCTGTGACACCCAGACTGGGACCAGCCAAGCCTCACAAAATTCAGCACAATGCAGTGCACAGGGCACAGCCAGGAGCCACTCCAGGGCATTCCCTGCAGGGTGCTGTGACAGCCAGGGCTGGGAAATGAGGTCTGGGGGCCACGTCCAGTGCTGCCGCAGGCAGCGGCAGCAGATCGGATGTCCACAGCAATGAGCTGTCCCAAGGACACACGTCTTGCATCCCACATGTCCATGTGCACAGCTGGGGACGTCGGTGCAGTCAGAGCATCTGGGACACAGGAGGGTCCCATCCAGTGCCACCAGCTGTGTCTCACTGAGTCACGCTTGGAGTGCAGGAGTGAATGGATCTCAGCCCTGGGACCTTCACAGCCTCACACTCCCCCAGGGTATCCAGGCTGTGGCTTGGTCTCCTCCAGCAGAGCCAGTGTTGCCACAGGGCTGTGCTGCTCCTTGGGGTGGTTTTGCCTGGGACGAGGTTCACAGTCATTCCCAGCTTCCATCATGCTCCTGGCTTTGCTCCCGGTGAGCCATCCCCAGACAGCCTCACATGCTGCTTCTTCTTCTCTGCTGTGAGCACAGGGTCTTGCATGAACCCTTGGCTGCTAATTGTGGAGTTATAAGCAGCTCCTTTCTGTGTGCATTTCCTTGCTACGAAGAGATGCCTTGAATTGCCCCTCACACACATGGATGCATTTTTAACCTAGCCTTTGTTTTGTGCAGAGGAGGGTGCTCAGAGGCATTGGATGGTTTCCTCTCTCTCTGCTACTGGGCAGCAATGCTCCACACAAATGTTCACCAGCCTTTAGCCGAGTTTCTCAGAGCTGCTCCCAGGGTTTTCCCAGCAGGATGTTCAGACAGATGCTGAGCCCACACTAGGGACTGGCCAGTGTGTGCAGTACACCAGTGGTGCCTCTACCACCCCACTAAAACGAAATGCTGCCTTGGGTTAACAAAAAGCAACTGGACATGCTAACAGGAGGAAACTCCAGCAAAACAAAGCAGGTCCCTCCCTGCATCCTGGCCTGGGAAAGCCTCTCCCTCTGCCCTCAGCCCCGAGCGTGCCACCTCCAGGCACTCCTTGTCTTTATCGCCAGGTTAATTAGCACCCCAGTTTCTGCCTTTGCAATTAACCTACTTTAAAGAAGGTGAAACAAATGCCTTGCAGAGGATCTGGGACACCCAGGAGTGGACAGAAACCAGCCCAAGGTGAGACAGTGATCAGATCAGATCCAATCTGCGCCCACAGCCGCAGGAGAGTGATGAGCCGTGGCACTGGCCCAGCTCAGCCCCAGCACTGTGGCTGCTGCAGGTGGTTCAGCTCTCCTCGTTCCTCTGTCCTACACCTATGAACATGCAAATCCTGGAGACCCTGGTGCATGTCTCTCTGAGATCTGCAGCTTGCTGCTCTTTGATGATGGGCCTGTACAGTAAAAACCATGTCAGTTGCTCCATGTTGTTAGTTGGGTAGACAAAGCTTAGTTTATGTCCTAAATAAAGTGGGGAAATCAAAGGGATATTTTTGGCTCAGTATATGAACAGCGAACAAAGTTTTGTAAACAAATTTGTAAAAAAATAGGAAAAATGACAGACTTTGGAAAAAGCTGGATTAGGCTGGGAGATTTGAAAGGGCAGAGAAGTGGGAGGAGAGGGTTAAAGAGGAGGTGAAGAGCTGAAGGCTGTGAGTGTGGCCAGAGGAGAGTGGCTCAGCCAGCCCTAGCACCAAGAGCCTGGCTCAGTTCTTCATCCTGGCCTGTCCTCCAGCCTGTCAGCACCCTGCTGCTTGCTCCCCGTTCCCAGGCAGCAGCAGGAGTGCATTTCATTCCACAGTTTCTCTTACTTTTAATACATTTCCATAACTCGTTCTTGCAGCCTTTAATGTTGTGCTGTATCCTGCCGTTCCCTCGCATCCCAGACACTGCTGCTCCTCCTCCCCCAGCCCTGTTCTCGCACTTTGCAGGAATCCTGTTTGTTTTATGGTTGCTCCTGGGGCAATCCAAGCTCTGTGCTCCTCATCCTTGTGAAACACCAGCGATGTGGCCCCGAGTAGCTCTGAAGGAGAGCTGCCTGCCCGTGTCCTCTGTCCCCTCGGTCTGTGTTCCCTTAGGAAAGCATGTGCATCCAGTCTCTGTGGCCCTGGCACAGTCCCTGTTTCCCACCCCGTGGAGAGCAGAGCTGTGCTCTCCCCGTTCTCATTTCCCCAGCACTGTGCTGTCAGTGTCCCCAAGCTGAGCGTGTGTTTACTGTGAGCACAAATTAACAGGCAGAATGAGTTAATTAGGGCTAAACATTAAACTAATTGCTTCCCCTTTCAAAGGCTTTGAAATGAAAGCAGTACATGAAATTTTTCTCTTCTTGGTTCCTTTTTTCCAGCCAAGCAGCAATGTTTGGAAGGTGTCCTCGCCCAAAACCTAAACAGTTTCCATGGGGAATTTCCACACTTCAGGAAACTAACTCTGAGTCTCTCACTTCTACCTTTCTGACCTCCCAAAAGAGGCTGAGGGGGAGGGAGCTCTGCAGGTGCTGTCTGAGCTCTGGGCACTGGCACGAGTGGATTTGGGGAAGTTTTGGGGAAGTCCACAGGAAGACACAAGAAAATCTGGAATGTGTCACTGGTACAGAAATGCTGTCTCCCATGAGATCAGCAATGGGGGCTGACTATGGCTTGGAAAGACTGCAGAGCAGGGTCCTCCTCACCAGGTCACAGCACTTGGCAGCCTCTAAAGAGAGGATAAGGACAATCCAGACCTGCAGAGACCAGTGTGAAAGCCTCTTGTCCCTGGCTGTCCCGGCAGCAACAGCTCTGCTTGAAGCTGCTCAAGGCTCTAGAGCTGGGGACAATCCTGACTTCCCCTTTTCTCGGCACAGAGCTCACACAGCTGTGCTACAAGCTACGAGCACAGGAATTTGGTTCAGCATTTTTTCCCTTAAAGTTTAGGGCTGTGCTGTGCCTCAGAGCTGTCACTGCAGTGAGGACAGGAGCTCCACAGGAGCAGAGTGTCCAGGCAGGACTCAGCATGGAGCGCGTTTTAAGGGAACTTTGTCACTTCATTTTGGTGAGAGTCAAGACAACAAAGTTCTCTCAACTCTTCTGCTTTTGGTGTATCTCTTCTTTGTGGTATGACACTGCAACAGCTATACTGTGCTGTGCCTCAGAGCTGTCACTGCAGTGAGGACAGGAGCTCCACAGGAGCAGAGTGTCCAGGCAGGACTCAGCATGGAGCGCGTTTTAAGGGAACTTTGTCACTTCATTTTGGTGAGAGTCAAGACAACAAAGTTCTCTCAACTCTTCTGCTTTTGGTGTATCTCTTCTTTGTGGTATGACACTGCAACAGCTATAAAGCAGCCTTCTGCTTTTGGTGTATCTCTTCTTTGTGATATGACACTGCAACAACTCTGGCATTAAGCAGCCTCTTCCTGTAACCCAGGTGAAGGCTGAAATAAACCCACAGTCACACCTGCTAAAGCAGGGAGAGAACCACAGGGGAGCAGAACCTTCACTCACCATGCTCTGCTGCTTTCTCCTGGCAGGTGACAGCCACCAGGTCAGCTGGACAACAGCTGTGACCTTCAGGGACTCTGGAACAGAAAAACCTGGGTCATTAAACCAGACATTGTGTTGGAAGAGACCTTATAGCAGGCAATAAACTCCCATGGGAAGAGGAGTTTAAAGCCTTAACCGTTTCTTAATATTCTTAAACAAGTCCAGCTTGCTTTTCCTCTTGGTACAAACTTAGCATAAGTATTTGGGAGCTTGTCTTCATTAGTAAAATCCATCACGAAAGGATGTGGGTAGTTAATCCCAATGAATTCATGCTTCAGCCTCAGACCTGTGCATTTTCTCCCAGTAATTACGGATGTTTTGGGGGAATTCTGTGCCGGATGAACCACACGGGCTGTTTCTCGCCCCCAGGTCCCACGAGCCAAGGCCCTGTACACCTACCGCGGGCACAACCCCGGGGAGCTGCGCTTCAACAAGGGAGACATCATCGCGCTGCTGCGGCAGCTGGACGAGAACTGGTACCTGGGCGAGGTCAACGGCGTCAGCGGCGTTTTCCCCGCCAGCTCCGTGCAGGTCATCAAGCACCTGCCCCTACCCCAGCCCCTCGGCAGGGCCCTCTACAGCCTGGACAGCAGGAGCCGGGACAAGGCAGAGCACAAGGACAGCCTGACCTTCCCCAAGGTATGTGCTGCCCGTCCGGGACGGGCCGAGGGGCGCGGGGCACGCGGTGCTCCCTGCCCACGCCCAGGAGTTCCTCTGGGCGTCGGGACCGTTCCCGGGCCCCTCGGACGCTGCTCCCTGCAGCCACCCCAGGCTGCCCCCAGGCTCAGCCAGCACCAGCTCAGCCCAGGCAGCACTCCTGGCACTGCTGATCCAGAGACCTCCCAGCCATCCCCTCCCTGACAGAGCTCTGTGAGCACTGGTCTAGACATTATTTGTTGTGCAGCTCAGCGTGAGATGCAGAGTGCAAATGGCATCAGCACCAGTTCCTAGAAATAAAATTAGTGCTTGCAATGCCCATAATTACAGCCAGCTCTGCTTTGTGGCTGTGCTGTGGGAGAACATGAGCAAAATATCTCATTTGAAGCTCTAATATATTTGGTAGAATGTCTTTTCATTTAATGAAATTGTTTTAGCTGCAGTAATGACTTACTTAAGGCTGGTATAGACAGACACAGGTTCGCTGGGGACGCACAGACCCACCTAGGAATTAGAAATTAATTCTGGAGAAGCAAAGACTGGGAGACACGAGGCTTCTCCTGGCTCTGACACACAGTTTGTGTCCCATTTGATCACATCTTCTGGTATTTAGAGGCAGAAAAATGTTTCCAGTTTAGGCTAAAGTTCAATCACAAGCAGAAATGACAAGCTGGCCATGGCACATGTGTCCCTGTGCACACACTGTGGGTTTGAACCTTGCTTTGGAGAGGGAGAACGTGCAAACAAGCCCTGCCGTAACACAAGAAACCCTGGGAGCCACCTGCAGCTCTCCTGCCTCAGTCTTCCTGTCCACCCCAGCGCTGGGCACATTGCCTCCACGAGTGGGTGAGAATCTCCAGGTTTTGCAATTCGCTAATGTCAGCAGTAAATCATGATTAATTCCTCTGGCACCCATCGTGGTGGAAAACACTGTCACCACATGCCCTTTGCTACAACACCCTGATCAGCAGTTTCCAAGAAATCCTGTGTGAGCACTGCCCGTATGCAAACTCGGGGCCTGCCTCTCCCTCTTTAACACCGACGCTTAACCAGCCGAGGCTTTTTCACTGGGAGCAGCAGCAAGCCACAAATGTCCAGGCTGACAGACATGGGCTTGGGTGGACCAAATCCTGCTGGGAAAGCCACCACCAGTGAGGGCCTTTCCAAGCCCATGTCCTGCCACTGGCTTGGCTGTCCTGCTGGGAGCAGCACCCACATGTGCCAGCACCGAGGGGAAAGGGAGATGTGCCCAAACGTCCCTTCTAATTCAGAGTTAGAGTGGTTAAGCACTGCGAGAGAGCTGGGCAGCTCTCCCTGCACTTCTGCCAGCCAGAGGCTTGGACAAGGAACATGTCAGGGGGAGCACTCAGCCTCAGTGACATGTTGTCTCAGCAATAAGGTTTTCAAACCAACACTAATTTTGCTGTCAGCTTTGCATCAGGAATTTTGCACCCAGGATTTAACAGTGACCGAGCCCCAAGGTTTTAAAGTTCATCTGTAACGTCACCCGAACCCTACCTGCAGCTCTGCTGCCAGATGGGAAGGAGCAAAGCAGAGCAGGCAGGGGCTGTGCCAGGTGCAACTTGTGACGCCCCATCACATCTCCCCTTGCCTCTTCCAGCCAAACGCCACCACTCGGCAGCTCCTGCAGACCAGCAAGACCCACTGGTCCCCCCAGTTCAAGAGCTCATCCCTGCGAACAGCGTCTCCCAAGGCGAAGGGCGCGGACTCGGCGGCTTTCCCCAAGGTGCCTGACTCCAGGCGCAAGAGCCTGCGGCAGTTCTCCATCACCACCGCCCTCAACACCCTCAACAGGATGGTCCACGCGCCCAGCGAGCGCCCGGCGCTGGAGATCAGCTCCCCCGTGCTCATCAGCTCCAGCAACCCCACCGTGGCCACCCAGAGCAGCGAGAGGGCAGAGCTCCCCTACAGCTCCCCTCTGCAGGTAAGGCACTTGCAGCCAAGACAGTCCCAAGAGACGCTGAATTTGGGGCTGAGACATAAACATAGACCAACCTTTTGGACTGTAGCCACTCTGTGTTAGGAGGCAAAAGGGTCTCATTCCTTCTTCCTCTGTGACTGAGGGTCTGAGCGCAGAATCTTCACAGATCACCTGAAAAGGGAGAACAAGGGGTTTGTTTAGATTTATATGACACCTTTCACATTCAAGGCTGCTCCAATGTCTTATTAAGCATTCATCCAGCCCCGGGCAGTTTGTGTCTGGGCAGTAACAGGCACTTTGTCCTGAGCACCAGCCTGCACAGAGCTGGGATATGAGATCCTGGTTGTGGAGAGGAAATGAGGCCTTACAATAGTTCCATAATTCAGTTGAAGCTGTATCATGTCTCACAGCCCCAATAGGATCTTACCCAAAATGCGTCAGCACAAACTGCTGCCAACAGCAGAAGCAAGAGATGTTACATTCACGTGATGCTACGTATTGCATGGTACATGTTACAGTTTGGCCTCGAAGGCTGGAAAATACTTCATCCCATTTTTCCCCTCTCTACTGCAAACACAAAGGCAGCTCCGACGCAGACGCTAAGGGATGGTGTTCCCGGGCAGAGAACAGAGATGAGAAACATGGAGCTTTCCAGCCAGAAGGGGATATTCCAGCACAGTTCCATCAGGAAAACCAGCAAAAGGCTGTCATTTTGCTCCAGTGCAGGAAAAAGAAACTCCAAATCCCCAGATTTCAAGCACTTTTGTTATGATAATTATTAAAACAGAATTATAAATTCCAATGAACTTTATGAGCTCCTCGTCTGACTCTGCCTGGACTAGAAAGCGAGGAATGCATAGATGGTTTGAAGCTGACCTGCCACTCCAGGTCTGAGACAGAGGCTGGAATTGCTGAGGTGTTTTAATTAACTTAATTCACTGGAGAGCACCGGAGCTGGTGAGTCACTTCTCTTTTTCCCTCGGTCCTTGCCAAGCCAGTGCTCCAGCCCCACGTTACAGGCATGACCACCAGAAACGAGATTTGAAACGAACAAGAGGTCAAAGCCAGCCCAGAGCAGCCAGGCCAGGGCACCAGCACGGCCGATGCCTCCCAGGGGGCTCACACAGCAGCCAGGCCAGGGCACCACCACGGCCGATGCCTCCCAGCCTGTGCAGCACAGGAATCCAAGCAGGAATAAGCTGTTGCCAGCAGCAGTTCACCACAGGGTACGTTTTGTGCCGCAGAAGGGGCAGCTCAGCAGAAGAGCATCCCCAGGATGCCAGTCTGCCTGCTGCCAGCCCCTTCCCCAGGCTGTGTGGAGAGACCAGGGCAGTGCTGAGTGCTCCCCCATCACCCACACCCACCCCGAGGTTTGCTGTGCTGCCAGCGCCGGTGGCAACCAGAGGAGCAAAGGCAGAAGTCGAAGGGATGAGTCAGAGTGTGTCCAGTTAGCACAGACCCGTGGGTTCGGTAACTGGGACCCTCCTGGCTCCCTGCAGAGCCCAGAGAGCACAAGGGACACAAAACCAGACTCAGAAGAACAGGAACAGCCCACAGACAGGTTCTGGGTCAGGGGTAACAGCCAGATGCTCAGCAGGACACCCAACAGCACACACTTCACCTTGGACACCCCTCAGCAGGGGATGTCACCACAGGGAACAGAGAAGCCCAGCACGCTGCCCACGGCCTTGCCAGCAGCACCAGGAGCGCCAAGGAGTCACCCTCGCCCTCCACGGGCGACAGCAGGTCCCATCCAGCACGCGCAAGGCACAGGTACCTGAGCAGCAGAGCTGGAGCACAGCTCCCCCAGAGCACCCACGGGCCCAGCGGGAGGACAGAGGGGACGCTGTGCTGGCTGGTACGGCCCTGCAGGTGTGAAGTGGCACACAGAGCCCCTGCCCGTGCTCCTGCGGCGCCGCGGCCAGGCAAAGAGCTTTAATCATAGTCATTAAAGATCACTGGGCAAAGACTGTGTTATTAGGGCTCAGGCAATGCCAATACTCCCAACTGGAGCTGAATAAACAAGTGAAACAGCAGTGATCACGCCAGTCCTCACCTGGCAGACGCGACGGTCTCCTGGTTCAAAGCCTGGGCTTGAAATGCCATTTTCCCAAACTCCTTGTAGTTCCTGAAGCAGCAGCAGAGACCATGAGTGGATCAAAGGCACTCGTCTTGCTCAGAGCCAAGTGAAGAAGGATGAGAGGACACCACGCACCAAAGCACCAGCTGGGAAAAGGCGAAGGAGTGTCTCTCCACTCAGGAGGATCTCATACCTGTGGGAGTAGCAAGAGGTAGAGGTTAAGGGCTCAATCACGAGGAGGAATATCTCCATGGAAAGGGCTGTCAGGCACTGGAATGTGCTGCCCAGGGAGGTGGTGGAGTCACCATCCCTGGAGGTGTCCAAGGAACGGCTGGACGTGGCACTCAGAGCTCTGCTCTAGCTGGCAAGTGGTGATAGGTCACAGGTTGGACTCAGTGATCTTGGAGGTCCTTTCCAACCTAAATAATTCTGCTATTTTGAGTCTTCCTCTTACGTCTGGTCTTTCCTTTAGCCAAATGCTCCAAACTCTTCTCCCTCAGGAAACATCTTTGGTGGTTTTTTTTGAAGGGTGGGTGAAACTAGCTGCTCCTCCAGTGACTAAAATAAGCAAATAACCAGAGTAACACCTTGTTTTCTTTGCTTTCTTTCTCCCATAGGTCAGTACCTCATACTACCCCACACCAGCACCGCTGGGACCCTCGGCAGCCATCGTCACCCTTCCCCACCTGCAGCACCACGTGCCAGCTTACCTGTACGTAAGGAAACTGAAACACTTTGGGCTGTGAGGGGTGTAATCTCCTGTGCCTTCACCCTGAGCTTGGGCCTGCCAGCCAGGAGGTGCAGGCACAGCTTGGATCCGAGTGCGGATCCTCATAGGAATGTACCTGGCTGGTCCAAGCAGGTCGCAGAGACCTGGTGTCACAGCTCTGTTCTGTTCCCAGCAGGTGAACCATCCCTGCACCTCTTACCTCACTGCAGGACTTAGGGACAAATAGTTCTGCCTGTCAACAACACATTACAAGTTGTTGTAAGAGTAAAGAAACCAATCTCTCCTGAAGTGCCTCCAGTTATTTATTTTAAACCTTCCTGGGCACTGGTGTTTTGAACAATCCAGTTTTTGAACCCTGTGCAGATCACACGCTGTGATGGTTTGTTTCCCCGAGATAAGAAGCACCAGCCTGGTGCTGTGGCAATGCACCCAAAATCACACCAGCATCACCACATGCTGTTGGCACAGCACTCAGCACCCTCTGGGCTGAGCTGGTGTCCACGAGCAGCACCCACAGCCCAGCGCTGTGCTGGGCACCTGCTCCCAGCCCAGCCAGGACTCCTGCACACACTCAGTGCCAAAGGCAAGGAAACTCCCAAGACCTTAGAGTAATTTGCAGAATGAGAATGGTGTCAGAGCATTACCCCAGCTGGCTGCTTTGCACAGCTCCTTTTCCAGCCCTACAGTGTCAGACCAGCACCTGCACACCCTCCCTGCAAGGTGACTCCTGCGCAGCAATGAGCTGCTGCGGAACAAGAGTGCCCTGAGCTCACCTGGGCTGTGCCAGTGCCTGAGGGAGCAGCCCCTCACACAGACACCTGGCAGGTCACACCTTCAGGTGCTTGTGCTGAACAACAGGAGAGAGAAATCGTTCTAAAAGTTCTGGGATAGCTCCTGACTATCCAGACAAACAGTAGTTTGTATTTTGTAAGTAATATCCAATAATTGCTGTACTGGGCTGTAACTCATTGAGATTTGGGAACAGATCACATTCCCCTTGAAAGACACAACAGCAGTGCAATTCAATGTATTACACCGGAGACAAAGTTCTGTAAAGAACAAATAGGGGAACAATATGAAAAAAACACCATTTTCTTTTGCTGCAGTTTTGCCGTGTGCTCACACATGGGTCAGTGAGGAAAGCAAAGCTCCATGCTCTGGTCACAGCCCCAGAATCATGACAGAAAGGTCTAGAGGAGATCTCAAACTACTTCCTAGCCTAATTTCCTCACTACCCCAGAGTGGAGTCACACAACTCCTTGTACCTCCTCCTCTGGCTACTTCATTCTCCAAGTAGCAGTGACTCCAGTCCCTGTGCTGCTCCAGTCAAGGAGGATGAGGAAGGGGAGAGAGATGGAGTGTAAGTGGTGCTCCTCCCTGGGTCTCCAGTACCTCCCAGTGATGCTCCAGGTGAGCAGATCCAAGGCCTCTGGCTTCAAAAGCAGAAAGTACTCCTGGTGCTATGGCTGAGAGAAAGCACCTACCTGTGCTCTGTTATGTGCTTTGCCTTGGGACAGTACTTGTCAGCCCTTAATCAGTGTTTTCATTGGAGCACTCACTCTGTGAGGTGCAGAGCAGCAGCTACCTCCTCCCCAGCACTTGTCACCCTGGGCTGGCACTTCTGGGACAGAAACCATCCTCAGGGCTGCTTTGTTCTCCATCCTGCTGCCTCTTCTTTAATTCATATCCCTTGGGCCTGAGGTTACAGGTGGTTTCTTCCCTGCAAGGGCAGCACCCAAGTGCTTGATGCACGCCCTGGTTGAAGAGGCTGCAAACAGCAGCTGCTCACCCACAGCCAGAGGCATCGGTTAAACCCCAGAGCTCCAGGTGCAGGGACAGAGCTGTCTCCCTCACAGCCTCTCTCCCCAGGTGTGTGGCTCTCCACTCCTACTTGAGGGACAGAGCTGTCTCCCTCACAGCCTCTCTCCCCAGGTGTGTGGCTCTCCACTCCTACGTGGCGCAGGGGCCAGACGAGCTGGAGCTGCAGAAGGGAGAAGGGGTGCGTGTCTTCGGGAAGGACGAGGACGGCTGGCTGCGGGGCATGTCCCTCGTCACGGGCAGGGTCGGCACCTTCCCCAGCAACTACGTCGCTCCCCTCTTCAGGTATGCTGTTCCTCACATCACAACACACTTCTGCCACAAGCACGGGGCTGGAGCTGCTGTTCCATCCTTCTTAGGAAATTTCTTCATCATAAATCAATGCCTGAATTATCTGATGAATCACTGCTCAGTTATTAAACCATAAATCATTCCTCCAACCCCCGAAAGATAAGGAATCAGAACCCTGAACTGACAGTATCACCCATGGTGTTTCCCACCAGAGCCTGACATGAGCAGCACGGGTGCATTCGAAGCTCCGAGTTGCCTGTCAGGCAAACTCCTGCTTCCCTTGCCAAACCCTGAGTCCAGGCTGAGCTTATCTTCTTTTCCTACAGGAAATCTAGTCTCTCCGACTCAAAGATGCCAACCCTGTACACCTCGTGGACGCTGTCGACCTCCTCACTCTCCTCCCAAGGGAGCATCTCCGAAAACGGCCCGAGGCAGAGCAGAATCCTGAAGCCAGTGCTGCTGCCCGTGCCCATCCCCTCCCCTGGCAGGGGCACGGTGGGCCCAGCACTGCTGCGGCGAGGCCGCGGCAGCGCCAGGAAGAGTAAGTGCTCGGGGCAGTCTGGGAGGGAGAGGACAGACATGTGCCCCCAGCCACACTGGCTGCTGTGGTTCGTGGTCCCACACCCCTGCTCGGCCCCAGCTCTGGCTGATTTGGGAATTTCAGGGGCTTTGACTCGGCATGGAAAATCTCCTTGCAAAGGTTTATGTAGTGCTCAGTGGTTATATTCTTTGCAAGGAGGCTGTGAGGTTCTCAGCAGATACACGCCGTTTTGGAATACGTTTCCAGGAGTATTTTGGGAACCGGGTGGTGTACTCCCTGGCAGCAGAGCTGGAGGCAGGCAGTGCCCTGGCAGGGGCCAGTATGTCCGCAGGGGCCACTATCAGCGGTTTTGGGCTCAAAACTGGTCCAACTGCTGCGTGCTGGTCCCGGTGCACGGGGGAGGGCCCGTGGTGATCCCCGGGGGCCACAGCCCCACGGCAGCTGTGGCCAGGGC
>NW_008653729.1:1682-5207 GCF_000695815.1 Acanthisitta chloris | reverse complement strand
GGGGACAGCCAGGCCCACCCCCAGCCTCAGACAGTGCTTTGGGGGGATGGCCAGGCTCACCCCCAGCCCCATCCCAGCCCCAGGCTGTCCTGGTGCCTGGAGCAGCTGCTTATCAGCAGCTGCATGGTGAGAGGCATTGCCGGCGCCACGGAGCAGGTTTGGCCAGGGTAGGAACACCTGGGCAGGTCGCTGTAATTGCAGGTCAGCAATGGTGTTTAACCTACTTCAGAACATCCCATTAAACCCTGGGCACAGTGTTCACACGGGGCTTGGCTGGGAGGGAGCTGTGCTGCTCTTGGTGGGAAGGTTCCCTCGGGACAGTGTCTGCCTGGCAGGGACACAGGGCTCGAGGTTTGCCACCTGTGTGGTTCTGTGGGCTGCTGTGCTCCTTCCCCACCTGGCCAAGGTCAGCCAGAGCAGCTGCCAGCCCCCGTCCACATCCAACCTAAGGCTTATCCTTTGGGAAGTGCAATGGAAGCTGCAGAGGGGGGTCTGGGATGCCTCCCTCGGGCAGGGAGCAGCCAAGGCTTGGCACAGCTCTCAAGGCTCCAATTGTGTTAGTTCCAGTGTATCCACTGGATGCCTTTTGGTCCATCCAGGATTTGTATCTCTGGGCCAAGAACTCTCTTTAATTGATCAATTTAATTGGGAGCTGCTGCTGAGCATATGGCCATGGAAGGGAGCCGAGGCTGGATGTGCAGGAGAGGGGATGTTCCCAGCTCTGTCTGGGAGGAGCTGGGGTCCCAGGCTCTCTGGGCTCTCAGACAGGCGTTAATTTAGGGTGGAAATACCCCCACGGGATCCATTTGTCCATTCCTGCATTTCACCCCTAGCTGGTCCTAGCTCCTGGTGTGGTTGGCTCTCGGGCTACCTGTCACCTTCTGAGGCTAGGACACAACGGTCCCTGGGGCTGGCAGTGCCACTGGGACACTGTGCCACACGTGTTCCCAGTTGGACCCAGACTCCTGTGAGGGTCAGGGCAAGCAGGGATTGTGTTGTGCCATGGTCTTGAAGAGCTAGAGAGGCCAGTCTGGAGGAAGGCCAGGAAGGAGAGCTGTCCTTGGAAAGGCTGTGCTCCAGGAGAGGGCAGGGGATGAGGGGCTGTGCAGGGGAGGGGATGCCAGTGGGGAGGGACGGGCTTCTCCAGGCATGACTGGTGGCAAAAAGCTTGTCTTGCATCCAGGTGTGACTCAGGGTGCCCGAGGTTCCCTGAGTTCTCTCATGTGCTGCCAGGGACAAGTCCCAGCAGCTCCTCTGGCAATGGGTGTGCTGCGCCCCAATCCAGAGGGGGAACCCGATGGGTGCTGTGGCGAGGACCCTCCCTCTTCCTCCTGCTCCTCCTCCTGCCCCTCGAAGCTCCTTGGCTGCCCCAGGGTCGAGACAGGGCCTGCAGCCCTGTGCTCTCCATCTGGGAGAGCAAAAGGCAGGAACACATCCTGCTCTTGATAAGGAAGTGCCCTCAGGGATGGGCAGCGTGTTTGCTCCCTGCAGAGGACCCTGTTCCCTCCCACGGGTGGGGTTGCTCCCAGGAGGTGACTCCCTGGCTTTGGGGACACCAGCAGGATGCCAGTAGTTGGTCTGGCTCAAGGAGGGATTCCCACCTCCCTCCCTCCTGCAGCGCAGGAGTCCCTGGGTGTGGGAGAGCTGGGAGGGCAGCGAGCTGCTCAGAAGGAAACCCTGACATTGTGCTTAGGACCAGGAATGCTCCACCCAAGGCCACTCTTGCGTCCTGGTGGTCCCTGGAGTGGGTGTTCTGCTTGTCCTGGCCCCAGGGATCCCCCTTGGGTCTTGTCAGTCTGTCTGAGCCCAGGGACCTGCCAGTCACTGTCCTGCTTTGGAAGCTCTGTGTCCCTCTGGGAAGGGCAGAGGTGTTCCCTCTCCCCTGGGAGGCCAGCACTTCCCTCTGTGCTTTCCCCAAGGCTTTCCAAGGCAGCTGGGTCTTTCACTGCTGTCACTCAAGGATCCAGGCCACATGCTTGGCTCTTCCTGGCTGTTGGCTGTTCCACATGTGGGATGACTGCCCAGCCCTGGGTCTTCTGGCTCCCCTCCATCCCTTTCAAGCAAAGGTTTGGGCTGGGATTTCCTTTCCTGGAAATAGGAGCTCCTTCTGTGGGGTTTCTGGAAGGGCATTTCCTACCTTTAGGGCTTGTCTGAGATCCCTGTCCTCACTCTGGCAGAGAGCAGAGCAGGGGAGGCTTCTCCTGAGGTGGGGTGCTCAGCTCAGGGATTTGAGGTGCTTTGCTCCAGTGTGTTCTCACTCTCTGTAACTACCTGACAGGAGGTTGGAGCCAGGTGGGGCTCCCAAGGAGCTCTTCTCCCAAGGAAAAAGCAATGGGAGAAGAGGAAATGGCTTCAGGTTCTGCCAGGGGATGTTTATTGGATATTAGGGAAAATTTCCTCATGGAAAGGGTTGTCCAGCCCTGGAGCAAGCTGCCCAGGGCAGTGGTGGAGTCACCAGCCCTGGAGTCTTCAAAGAAACATGTGGATGTGGCACTTGGGAACATGGTTCAGTGGTGTCCTTGGTCGTTGTGGGGGAACAGTTGGACTTGATGATATTGGAAGGCTTTTCCAACCTCAGTGATTCTGTGATTCCATGATTTTGTGATCGTTCCCTTGCCTGGCCCTGTCACATAGGTTGTTGTGCCTCCAGCGCTGTTCTCCAAGGGTTTTGGGGCACAGAGAGGGCTCCTCCTTGCCAGCCCATCCCAGCTGTGGAGAACCCTCCTGGCTGGCTTCCAGAGGAGGTGGCAGGGCCTCCTGCCCGGCCAGTGCCTCACTGGGAGCCACTCCCCAGCCTGGGGCAGGGCTTGGGGTGACACGCCAGGAGATGCCATCCTGATACTGAGCAGGGAGGCAGCACCCAGGGTGCCCAGGAGGGCATCTCCTGAGGAATACACGTGGAAGAGGCTTTAGGGAAGACAGTTTGCAGGAGCAGCCTGACTTGGTGTGTGGGGCCTGGAGGTGCCCCAGAGGAGGAGGAGGAGAAGGAGCAGGAGTGTGCCAGGTGGCTGAGCAGGGCTTGGCCCCGCTGTGCTCCTCACCAGCTGTCCCATGAAGCCAAGGGTCTGCCCTCCTGCTCTCCTCCTGCCCTATTTCTGCCATGCCTGCAGCGAGAGAACTAGAGGGAATGGCCAATAGGGAGATTCAGAGTAGATATCGGAAAAAATTTTTACTGTTGGGGTGGTCAGGCATTGGAATAGATTTGCCCAGTGAGGTGATGGAGTCACCATCCCTGGAAGTGTTTGGGAGATGTCTGGCCCTGGCACTGGAAGATACGGTTTAGGAGTTACAGCAGTGGCGGGTTAACATTTGGATTTGATGATCTTAAAGGTCCCTTCCAACCTCGATGATTCTGTGATCACTGTCCCTGGCTAGGGACAGCCTTGGGTGGTAAGAGCAGGTCCCTCTGATGATTTTCACCCTGCCCCCCAGGGCATGGAGCCCTGCTTGGTGCTGGGAGTGCCCTGCCTGCCTTGTCCTCTGCATTGTCAGGTGTGTCCCAGGCAGGTGTGCCCAGCACTCCAG